>NW_024540399.1:0-128205 GCF_016647625.1 Suillus subalutaceus
GGTCTTAACATTGTGACACCCATCAGCTTCAGGTAAGCAGGTCAAAGGATGAAATCCTGCACTATCTGAGAGTTAGACAAGAACATGGCATCATCAGCATTGCATAAGCAGATCAAAAGATGAGATCACACATGGTTCTGAGAGGAGGACATAGCCACAGCACTATCAGCATTGGGTAAGCAAGTCGAAAGACAAGATCACATAAGTCTGAGAGTAGGATATGGTTGTGACACCATCAGCATTGGATAAGCAGGTTCAAAAGACAAGATCATGCACAAAAAAAACAAGGTAAGTTAGTGTTGTGAAGCACCATAAAAACATACAATATACACATCTCTCTGTGCACAGATGAGTGCCTAGTGTTGAAAAAAGGGTGAAAACACCTGTAAGTAATGTACATACATACATAGATTTTCAAGTGCAGCATTGGAGTCAGCAATATACACCAGTAGTACTCATACCTGTGACCCACACAGGTTTACCTAAACCTGTGCAGATCCCTACCTATGATAAATTCTTACCAGTCAAATAATCCACATTTCAACTCCAGTGCACATTGCAAACATTTGACCAAATGTAAAGACAATACATACTTTGCACTTTAAACAAAATTGGTATAAATAAAATAAAATAAGACTTCTTTTTGTTAGTGAATCAAAATTTGACCAAAGTCGACATCAGTGGTCAGCAGTCAACACTCAACAGATAAATTGATTATGGTAGGTTGACCTATTGACTGTTTACTGTCTACTGTTGATATTGACTATGGTCAATTACTGACAAAAAGAAATCTGATTTTATTTTATTACTAATTTTGTTTACAGTGCAAAGTATATATTATGTTCACATTTGGTCAAACCTTTTTCTGTCAGCTGACTTTGTGTTTTTTATTACATATCAGACAAACAAAGTGTAGAAAAAGGAAGAACATAGGGTGATATAAATTAAAAACTGCATAGAAAGTGATCAGAATGAAAATACTATCTTCCTTGCACTCACTGGAAAAAAATCCCTCAGCTTGATTCTAATGACAAAAGAATAAACACAATATAATTGTGGTTTAAATTCATTCAATGTGTACTATCCATAACTTATTGAAAATATGGTCATTATGCAGTCGGAAGGGAAAAAAGGAACAAAAAGATGTCACAAAGCAAATGTTATGTCTGGTTAAAATGTGTACAAATGCTGAACAAAATTTAAATGTGAGAATAGAACCCAAGCTGATATAGATTAAGGAAAATGTGTGCAAAAAATAAATTGTTGTTATTATTTTCCACCAGAATTAAAAGTGACCCAAGTTTGTCTGAGATCACACTGGGTTCAACATTTGATCAGCAGGCAAATTGGTCCCTGCCCCCAGTGAGAAGTTGAAGAGCAGATGAACCATATCAAGAATGGGGAGAAGCTTACTCCTGAGCTTGAGCCTCCTATGCTGCCTGACTCCCTTCCTTTAGAAAAATCAGCCCTAATGCCTGGCTCCCATCCTTCAGAAACATCACCCCCCCACAACTGCTACAGAGCTTGAGCCTCCTATGACACCTAACTCCCTTCCTTCAGAAACATCAGCCCAAACACCTAGCTCATGTCCTTCAGAAACACCACCCCCCATGACTGCTACATCTTTCACAGCACCCCTTCCCAATTCTTCACCTTCTCCAGTCGAGGATGAGAACAATACCAATCCCTTCATTCCTGATTCCAGTACGTCTGGGCCTTCTCCTTTTGAGGACAACAACAATCCCCTTCCTGCTGAATTTACTCACACCTCCTCAATTACAGATGTCTTGTTGGATCCTGTACTTTGTGTGCTTGACAATTGTAAGTGTTGTATTAATGCTCTGTCATCATCATTGTATTAATACTGTCTTTTTAGCTTTTACTGCGCCTGTTGAGCATCTTCCAAGTCAACCTGATAGCCCCCCCTCCAGTCAGCCTCAACCTCATACTACTACCTCATTTACTCCAACTAATCAAGATTCCCTGATCCCAATGATAAATAGTAGTCATAAGCAACCTGTTAATGACACTGCACCATCCAAGGGACAATGCCCAAAGTGTGCCCGCAAGCTCACCAAAAAGGCACAACAGCTGTGCAGCATGGGCTCTGACTCACGTGAGAGCAACAAAGGACAGCGGAAAGCAAAAGGTGGACAGCGCGCAAAATAGAGCAAGGCCATCATCAATTCAGATCAAGAGAACATCATGTAGAATAGTTTTTGGGCAATATATCAACCATTTTGTGTACACATTACCTCTGTCCATGAGAAGTACATTTGTTATCAAAAAATTGCTATTAAAAACATGTTATTTTGATGATGTACTTGAGCTCGCTGTTGCAGATGATGAGGGCAAGGGTGGCAGTGCTGTGCTGCTGATGATGTTGCCTAATTGAGCAATCTGAATAAACAAACCCGCAGTGTGCCACCGCCAGTGCTCTATACCACATGTACAAGGTAGAAAAGCTTATTACAAGTCTATAGAACCTGCCAGTGTGCACCGCCAGTGCTCCATAGGAATGCTTGGAGGCTTAATTAAGTGGTTCTTCAACAACTGTGGTGCCACTTTACTAACTAGATAGGTGGTAAGTAATAGTGTCAGTGTTCAACAAAGTATCTAAGATATGTCGAGTGTTTCTTGGTTGATAGTCTCGGAGTTTTGTCAGAGAATGCATGTCTTCTTCAACACATTGCCAATGCCCGGACGTCAGAATAGGGACACTCAAAGTTGGGCACACACGTCACACACCGCACACCGCACACACACATGACCCCCTCGCACATGACCCCCTACCCAAAATGGTAATCTTAGATAATTGTCAGACTTTGGACTAAACCTTGCGGCACCCAGCGCTGAACAATACTCTACAGTACTTGTCGTGAATTGTCTACTATATAGCTTTAAAGCAGCATCTCTAAACCTTGCCTGAACCAGTTTCAAACCTCATCATCCCTAAAACCTTACAGGCCATTGTAACCCTTGCCATGTTTGGCCTAGACTTTGTCCCAAAACCAGCAACTTAGATAACATTTTGGGTCTTTCCAAGTCGAGTTCATCAGCCAACCACTAGGTCCGACATCCACAACCCTGCCTCAACCTCAGTACTTGACCAGTCCTAAACCTTTTAAACCCTTTCCACACAGTATATTGTTCAGTATATACAATGTTATGCTTTTTCATATATCATATATCACGTGATCACTCAAAATACGACTTTGAATTGATTACATAAAATATTCAAGTACTTGTGTACAACATGTGCACTGAAGGTTTAGGGTCCAGGGATGACAAGGTTTGAAACTGGTTTGGGCAAGGTTTAGGGATGCTGCTTTAAAGCTATATAGTATGTTGAATGTACAACTTCGACCATGTCTTTGTCATCCCAGTGGCTATACTATTACTATATAATTACAATGTGTTACGTTGTTTGTACCTCAGCTGTTTGTCTACAACACTGAGGTATAGTTCATGTTCTCTTGCACGCTGTCTCTTACTTATGTTACTTCGTCTCCAGACTTGTCTATTAGGTATTATCAATGTCAGCTGTTTGTCTACAACGCTGAGACTTGTCTATTAGTTTCCACTTCCAAGATAGTAGACAATGCACGACAAGTACTGTAGAGTATATATTGTTCGGCGCTGCGATTTGTTACTTAGTAAAAAACTGTACAGTACCAAATATCTGATTGAGATCGTTGCCGCTCATAAGTTATAACTTATAACAAGCTTGATGTCTGATCATTTATTTTCGGATCCTACTAATGGTTTGGTTACGGTTCGAACAGGTTCGCTATGGTCCACAAATTCAGTCAGTCCCCAAACCTCGAACCTCTCGAACCAGACCGTTGTTGGACCGAACCGTGCGTCCAGTTCGAGGTTCAGAACTGGACTGTGGCAACTTTAGTCGTGTGCGTGTGCGGTGTGCGGTGTGCAACGTGTACGCCCAACTTTGAGTGTCCCTATTAAATGATACACACCCATCACAATCCAAATGATCCCAAACTTCCAGGGCCATATTTTAATTGTACTTGTTCACGCAACGCATGATTTTACTCATTCAAGCATTGCGCAGAGGCGTCCTACTCTTGTCAGTGGGGACATTAGCATTAGTGCTTGTCTACTTTCAGGGCCATGTTTTAGCTACACTCGTTCATGCAACACATGATTTCACACGTTGTAGCACTATGCAGGGGTGTCTCCACTCTTGTTAGTGGAGACCTTAGTGCTTGTCTCGACGATTCACTCTATTAGTTTGTGTCACATCTTTTATTCGCAGACCAGTTCGTGTTTACAATGGAGCATAGAGAGCAGTACAACTCGACTGGCTTACTTACACATTCATCTTTCCTTCGTAAGGTCAAACATTTCTAAGTAAGCCCCCCCGCCACATTTATGTTGATTGCTGATGTTGTTACCAATACAAGTTAACTATGACCTTTTCATTTGTTCACCAGTTCACTGATGACTAACCCTGACATTCATTCATGGACAGTTCCTCAGAGGTTCATCTCAACTCCATCTTGATCAAAGTGGTTACCACGCCAGAATCAAAATCTGTTTCTCTTGGACTGCGCAGGTTCGAAATCTGCTGAACGTTCGTTGTTTTGCTATCGGAACACACTTTGATGTTCACTCATGGATGGTTTCCTCGGAAGTTCATCTCAACTTCGTCCTGGCAAAAGTGGTTACCTCAACAGAGTCAAAAAAAATCTGTTCCTCTTCGACTGCGTAGGTTCCGAAACCTGCCGATGAAAAGGTTTGTTTTACTCCAAAGCACAAGTTTCAGGAACATGGGGAGGATATATGGAATCTTGTCTGCTTGCACCACATCATGAGTGCTTCATGAGACGGCATGATGCAGAAGTGGAACAATACTGTGACACAGAAGGTCTTGTCGAGCAATGCGGTTGGAACACTCTTGAGTCTTGACGATTCACTCATAAATGGTTTCCTCTGGTCCATCTCAACTGGGCTTAGCCAAGTGGTTGTTAACAGAGTCAAAATCTGTTCCTCTCGGACTGTGCAGGTTTGAAACCCGCATACAACAAGGTTTTTTGTCTATCGGAACAGCCTCGAAGATTCACTTATGGATGCATCGATGATTCCTCACGCGTTCATCTGGATTCCGAACCGATCTTACTAGCCAAGTAGTTCAAACCACAACGGAATCGAAATCTATTTCTCTTGGACTGTGCAGGGTCGAAACCTGCCGTCGACGTTTTTTTAATAGGAACATCCCTTGACATTCTTCATGGATGATTTCCTCGAGGTTCATCTTATTAGTCTAATGCTTGTCCAGGTATACTCAACACCAGCACATAGAGCACGTTCAAATTTAAAACCTGCCGCGGCTGCGTGCCCAGTGATACAGACCTGCCTTAGACCGGCAGTAACTCTGACTTTCGTGACGGTAAACACCATATATAAACTTCGTCTGATATCAAGACTATGAACTACTATGACTTTCACAATCTTAAATGGCCCCGTCTGTAGATTACTATATGCTCTTTACATGGTGTGTCACGACAGTGCCACAGATGTGGCCCACGTGCCAGTGTTTCAGCGCTCAGCGCTCAGTCCCTACAATAGGAATCGTTGAGCTCTACAGAATGACACGACGTCGCAAGAATACGAATACCCCCAAACAACAAGCCAGAACGGAGCTTGCAGGAGAAGCTCAGAAGACGGACGGCTCTCCGAGTCCATGTGCATCCACCATACAATACCAACATTTCATTCCATAGTTTATATTGCGAAGATTCCAAGTTGGACCTGTGAGGTGTGTTTTCAGAGTCTTCTTGAGCACTCTGCGCGTAGGCACTAGACCAGAACACTGAATGATATTCTTTGCAGGTCCAAAACTGAACGACAAAGAGAATTTCGACAAACAGGTGTTGATCCTGAATACGTCCACTACTATGATATTGCTGCGGGTAGCTTTGACATTCGCCCCATTGAAAAGGTTTACGGGGTACCAAATTTCTATCAGGACGTCCGCAACACCCATAATATTAATGAACTAGAGGAGAAATTAGCGGACCTCGAACGCCATGCAGCCTCCATCATCATGGGGTTGCATAAAGCGCTTCCTCAGGGTACTTTCACTCTGAAGCGGAGGTCACTAGAGCTCCTGCGGAAATTCCTGTTTATCATGCATTATCGTAACGTATCGTGCGCCAACACCTACTTTCAAGCGGATCACCCGGAGAACACAATGAGTCGCCAGTGGATTGAATCCATCATGAAAGCGAAGGATATTCGATCTGCTGTCGAGTTTTGACTATACATCCTCATCCTCAATACCAAGGGCATAGGTGACCTCCTGCTTCCACGCAAAGTATGTATCCGGACCTGTCAATTCCGGGATGTGGTTGAGCTTTCGTATGTCAAAGAAAGACGACGAAACATCTCTAAGAGAATATTACAGCGAGTCGCTGAAACAAGGGCGCATGTCGGTATGTAGCCTGATAAAATTTCATTTAGAAATCGCAACTGATAACCTGTTAGAAGCTAGACGTGAAACACGCTCAGTGGTTGGAGACAACGACTCAATATTATTAGTACCTAGACACAAAACACGCTAGAGAACATAACATTAAGAGACGGCGGGACGACGAGGAACTAGGAACCATACCTCAGACCTCAGTACTAGTGGTTGGAGACAACGACTGAGGCATGCGGAGACGAGACGGTGCGTATTATATATGCAATTGGTGCACATGATAAGTAGGAAAAGGAATAACGCTCCGGGCGATGACGAGAATACTTAGACGAGGTCCGAGGATTCAACAATGCCTAGTAACAAGACAAAGAATGAATGGGGCGCATATGAACTGCAGCAGAAAGACGCTGCAATCGCCCTATCAGGTTAATGCGCACAAGTTCCTAGCAACAGGATCCGGGACCGCAGACCGATTACAATAGAACAAGGTCCAGCAGATAATCTGGGTGACGGTCAACATCAATCAGGATCCCATGCTTCCGCTCGGTAACAAGATACCAAAGATAGCGCTCATATCAAGATGTGGAGTTGAGGGTCAAGTTCGCTCTAGAACCAATCACCCAGACCGAAGTGCACGTTTCACACCATTGATGAGCAAGAACACCGTATGTTATAGCGCATATGAATCGGAATCGCACGGACGTTTATGACCTTTCAGAGAGTTAGCTTGAGACTTCGCAAAATGAGATGATGGATATTAATGGACATACACGTGCGCGATGATGTGATCCGATCATCCTGGTATGTTACACAGCTTCGAGTATTTTTAATTTTATATATATATAAATTTGGGTTTAAAGTAGACTCATCAAAAATGTTCCTGACCTTCAATGGAGTTGTCAAATGGCAGGACGTGTGTTCACATCATGGTCGTGAATGATTTCTTGCTATCTTCTCTACGTGTTCGAACTTTCAACGTGCAGGCTTTCGTCCGCGCAACTTGGAGTCGATTGCTTTGCATGGCCACTGAGGTTGGTGGATCTCAAATTATCAAAATAACGCACCATTGCCCACACAAATGAAGTTTCCCTCGCAACCCCATCCTAGATAGCGCTAATCTTGATATGCCTCGCAAGGCTGCCGTGAAGTGGAGAGGGTTTAGTAATGCCTTGTGAGGTGAGCATGGGCATCTTGGACAATGATGCATCGATGTGATGAACAAATGATGTCGCCGCTCGCGCCTCGGAAGGCATCACGGGTCCGTCGGATTTTCTCTGGACCTGACCACTTTTCCTGATGGCCGAAGCCAACTTGATCCGCAATACTTATTAAATGCATTCCCCAGGCACGTACTATTTAACCAACGTTGTGTGCCGAAACAGAGCTATTTTCGCTAGACTCATAATTCCAAGGTACCCTCTTATCTCGCTACTAGACACGAGACACATGCTCACGATACCACGCGTGCAGCTGGTGCCACAGAGATGGCCGTACCGAACAATTGGATCTCCAATTACGAGAATAGTCGCTTATTTGCGTTTGAGTGACTTTGAGGTAAATACTTATAGTCAGCGGCTGAGCGCTGAAACTTCTCGCTTCTCTTACAGTACTGTCTTATCAGGTACGATGAGTCTGACCGCTGCAGGGGCGATCGGCGAGCACACTGTGCCCAGCGAGAAAGCTCTTAGCAATAGTGACAAATCGTTCGATAGGAAAGGCGACGTCGAAACTGCAACAGTCGATGCTGACTCGGACAGCGAGGAAGGCGTGCTCTCCAATGAACGTGATATTGCTACGCACGTCATCTCGGTGGACGACGACCCTTCTCTGAACCCGTGGACATTTCGTGCATTCTTTATTGGTCTTGGCCTCTCAACCTTTGGTGGAGTACTCGGTGAGCTTCTTTGAGTTCGTTTTAGCCAGTATGATATTCATTAATGTCAATTTGTAGCGGAAATCTATTATTTCAAGCCTGTGCGTAGTAGAGCAAGCATGACGAATTTATGTGCTCATATCATTGCCGCAGCAAACAATTTTAGTGTCATTGATGTTCCTCGCGGTTGTTTCTTATATCCTGGGCGTCTTCATGGAGACCTTTATTCCTCGTCGCGGACTCCTGCGCTATTTGAACCCCGTAAACCAGTTTACCCTCGCTCGTTGCTTTATTCTAAGCATCTTTCACAGGGACCGTTCAATAAGAAAGAAAATGCCTTCGTTGTGATCATGGCAAGCGCCTCTGCCAACTCTGCCTTAGGTTCCGAAGTTCTTGCTGTCCAGCGGTCAGTGACCCTTACTCATATTGATAGAATTTACTGATCTTTGCTAAAGATTGTATTACAATGTCACGCCCAATGCCGGTGCCTCAGTGTTCCTACTCTTCTCTTCTCAACTTCTTGGGTACGAGAATTTTTGTTAAATTTACAGCAGACGCTGACAAAGTTCTCAGTTATGGAATTGGTGGCATGATGAGAAGTATGTCCACAATTGAGTCTGTTGTTGAACCCGGTGTTCACATACATCTACCAGGCATCCTGTTATATCCATCAAAGATGTTATACCCCGGTGTGCTACCATTGCTGTCCATGTTCGATGCTCTCTACGAGGGCGGGATGACAGCACGGAAAAAGCTCAGAGTCTTTTACATTGTGTTTACTGCGTAAGTCCCTCGATTAAGACCGGCAATGATCAAACACGCTGATCGACTCAGTATCTTTTTTTGGGAGCTTTTCCCAGAATGGATCTTTCCGCTTCTGACCGGGTTGTCGATTATGTGTCTTGCAGCTCCCAACAATGCCGCCGTCTCGCGAGTGTTTGGTGGTACAAACGGTAACGAGGGTCTAGGGCTCCTGTCTTTCTGCTTTGACTGGCAAGTAAGTGTGAACACGAACTTTGAAGTAGATCGCGTTACTGACTGGATCTGCGGCAGTATATTTCTCCCGGGGTGAACCCTATGACTATCCCGCTTAAAGCACAGGTATGACCTCTTCTCAGATACGAGGGCCAGAAGTCTTACATATTTTTTGGACAGCTCTCGACTTTTCTGGGCTACCTCCTTTGCATGTGCGATCACTCCGCCCTGATTCGAGACCTTGCATTGACTTATGTCTAGGGTTGTGTTTGTGGCTGTATATTACAACAACATCTGGAAGGCCCAGAACTTCCCATTCGTTAGTCTACATTCGTGTGCAACGGCAGAACATTGACGCCAACTCCCCACAGCTTTCTCAACTCTTGTTCTATGAAAACGGAACACAGTACAATCAAACACTCATTCTCAATTCCAACTATCAAGTCGATCCCACACTGCTTGCTGAACAAGGAATACCTTACTATTCCAGCACTTGGATAGTCTACTTGCTTTCCTCAAATTTGGCAAGTTCACCAAACGTTAGTGAGACTCTGCGGACTGACAGTCTGAAATCCTAGGGTTTGGCGGCCACGTTTAGTCATCTTCTCCTCTGGAATCGTAACGATATATATTTTGCATGGAGTTGGATGAATCCGTCGGGCATCAAAAATTTATGGGCGAATTTTGACTGGAAGTTCTGGCGAGCCGACGGAATGCGGAAGCAAGACGTCGATGATGAGGATATCGATCCCCACTACAAGCAGATGCTGAAGGTTAGTTTTGCATTTCTCTGTATTCAGCTTACCAACATGAATATTTCTGTAATAGTACCCCCGATGCTCCCAATAGCTGGTACTTCGTCGTTTTTCTCCTGTCCTTCGTTGTTGCCCTGGTCGTTTTATACAAGACCGATTCGACTTTGCCATGGTGAGTAGCTGTGATTGGAAATGTGGTCCAGGCTGATGAGCGTTAAAGGTGGGGCTTCCTTGTCTCGCTCTTGCTGGCGACGATTTCTATTCTATTCTTCTGTGCACTCGCCGCGATTACAGGATTGATGTTCGCCATCCAGCCGTAGGTGCTTGAATTCAATTTTGATCTTCGATATTTCAATTTGCATTCAGGTTTGTCCAGATGATTGGTGGTTACCTTCACAAGGGGTTGCCAGGTGATTGCGTTGCTCGTCGTTGATTTATAATGTGCTTTGATTGACGAATACGACAGTGGCAAATATGTACTTCGTTCTATATGGATCCAGTATGCGTCAGCCTTGCGTTCCAAGATCAGGTCAGCTAATCCAATGTTATAGACTCTGTCACCCAAGCCTATCTATTACTCCGCGACCTCAAGATTGCTCAGTGTGCGTGTATTTCAAGCGTGTAGGAGGACAGGGCAATCTGTGTTGACCGTAATTTACAGATGCAAAGCTGCCACCTCGCGCTGCATTTACCGCCCAGATTCTTGGCACGCTGCTTGGTGCTGTCTTGAACTTCAGTGCGTACGCCACTTGTTGCATGACCAAAACAATCAACTGACATTGCACGTGTAGTCATGATGAATTCAATCATAGATAACCAACGTGAAATCTTGTTATCTGTTCAAGGAACCAATATCTGGTCTGGCCAACAGCCACAGATGTACAACTCTCAGGCAATTGCATGGGGTGGACTCAGTCAGGAGCTCTTTTCCGCAGGCCAAAGATACCAATGGGTTCCTTGGGCTTACCTAGTTGGACTTTTCATACCTGTTCCTTTCTGGGTCATTCACAGGTATTGGCCAAAGCTTCGTGCTGATTATCTTTATACTCCAATTATCACGTACGTTCAGTGTTCCTTGAATTACTGACAGCATGCTCACATATTTCACAGCTACTACATCGGATGGCTTTGTGTTGGAATCAATTCATCTTCCCTCTCCTACTTTACTGTCGCATTCGTCTCGCAATGGTGGCTGCGTACGCGCTACCCTCGCTGGTTTGCCAAATACAACTACATCGTCGGAGCCGGTCAGTATTCTCAAACGTCATTAGGGACCCCAGACTAATCAAGTGGTGTAGCCCTTGACGGAGGCACTCAAGTCATGGTGTTCATCCTCTCGTTTGCGGTGCAAGGCGCTGCTGGAACCTCCCACCTGTTTACTACATGGTGGGGCGCGAACCAAGGAGGTAATTATGACCGCTGTCTCATGTTGAACTGAGATTAGTGATCATTGGGTGACTGTGGGACTTATCGCACGTATCATTACTAAGTGTGCGGTATCCATTGTATATAAGCATGGTGCAGCACTATTTCCACGCCCTTCAACTACGCAGCTGAGACGAGGAGCACAGGAAAACGCCTCATTGAATGTGTTTCACGGCTGGAAACATGAGGCCGCTAAGCTCTAAGCAAATGATGCACTGCCACCAATGCTTCTCACCCGATTTCATCCTTTTGGCGAACCGCGCCACTCGTTCCAAATCACTTTTATTTATTTCGATTGAAATATTCATGGCTCCAGCTACAACGTTCCTTGCCCCACTGCACCTCCTTCTCTAACGCTAGCTTCCAGCAGGCTATAGGTGTCCTGCACCACTCTGTCGCAAACGGAGAACAAGGGAATACGTAACCACAGCTTTCAACAACAATAGACCAACGGTTAGTACAATGGAACAATAAGTAAACAACACGCCTTGGACATGCAACTCATTTTGGAGTATCCTTTATCATGATTCGCAGGTGAAAATCCAGACTCAGCAAGATCGACAGCCTGTGTATCTACCCTCACTTCTACCTCTACCACCACTGGTTGGTGCTTTCATAGTTTCTCATGTTCGCCCGTATCGCCAGGTTGCGATTCCTTCTACCCCTTCTTCTTACATTCTCTTCATTGGCAGCTGCTAGAGATGACTCTCTGTGTACGTCTTCACCTACGGTATTGTAATTAGAATATACCTCATGATTTGTACAGTCACTTCCTCCGTGACTTATTGCTCACCACCAGAGAGTCTCCTCATTCAGCAGTTTGACGTCGCATACTTTGCAAGTAATCAGTCCATATGGTTCAACATTTCCGCAGCAAGTGTCGTACGTGGCTCTCTGCTAAAGCAAAGCTTTACCTCATTTTTCTTTCAAGGACGCCAACGTCAATGTGACCGCTAATGTATTGGTGAACGTCTATGGAATGCATCCCGTCAACTTTACCATCGATTTATGCTCGCTGTTCAGTGGTGCCCTGTGCCCATTACCGATGTATAACTTTACCGGTTCCGACTCCATCCCTCTGCCATCTTCCCTCGGTGTTTCCGACAAGATCCCTAGCATCGCTTTCCAAATTCCGGACCTTGAGGCATATGGTATGTTCTCGCTACGTTATACTGGACGTTGCGCTCATGTCTTGTTAGTACAATTATCCCTCACGGAAGTGAACACTGGAGTCCTTAAGGCTTGTGTTCAGGCAACCCTTTCTAACGGCTGGTCAGCACATCAAGTAGCCGTGGAATGGGCAACTGGTGCACTCGCACTACTTGCTCTTCTTTCTGCAGTTTTCTCTTCGTTTACGCCAAACACCCTGGCACCCTTCCGTCTTTTCGATCTTCTCTACCTATATCAATGGACTGCGTCAACAGCACTCCTGGATCTTAATTATTCCTCAGTCTATCAAGCATTTACAACAAACTTTGCATGGGCGATGGGTTTATTCTCCGCGTCTGCAACCTCTCCCATTCAGATTTCCATCAACAACATGCGTCACCTCACCGGAGGCAATATGGCTGATGCCACTGGAGGTTCTGCAGTTGCTCTCGTGAACCGCGAACTTAGCCCATACAATGCCATAGCTTCGTTAACTTCTCTCGCCTCTTCCGATCAATATGCGGGCATCGGCGTAGAGAACCTTTGGGCGTCTTCTAATATGACTTCAGCCAATTATATCTCGGACATCTCGGTAGCCTCTGTTCAAGAACTCTCTACCTCTGGCGATGTACAGCTTGTGACATCGGCATCCACCAATGTTCTCCAGGCCGGTGTACCTATCTATGTCAACTCTGTTGGCATCGCCACGGCCAACGCTTTCATGACCGTCTTCTTGGTCGTCTTGATGATCACCGCAATATTACTTGCGGTCCTTTCCGTCGGTTATTGCATCCTTGCCGCAACATCCTGGTATGGACAACGGACAGAAAGGTACATCGCTAATTGGCGTCATCGATATCCTTCATTTGCCCGTGCCTGGCTGCTGCGCATCGTAAGTATGGCTCGGCCTCCATTTAATCATATTCGCTTACGCATTGTCCTAGTGCCTGATTGTATTCACACCAGTGGCAATATTTGCGTTCTATCAGTGGACGCTCAAGGATTCATGGCTGTCTATCTTCCTCTCAGTGATTTTATTCCTTGCGGTGGTTAGCTATATCCTACATTCTATCGTCCTCGTGCATCGCCTGGCCCTTCGTTCAACGCCCTCTGAACTGTATACGCAACCCGATCTCCTAGCTTCTCATGGTCCTCTGTACGCGATATACCGCTCGGAGCGATTTTACGCGACTACTCCCTTGATATTGGCTATTTTCGTGAAGGCCCTCTTTATTGCCTTTTCTCATGTCAACGGTGTCGTGCAAGTTGCCGCAATCCTCGTTGTAGAATGCATGGTCCTTGCCTCTCTATTAACCCTTCGGCCACACAAATCAAGAGGTGCTGATGTCCTCGCAACCTACCTGGCGATTACCAGAGTACTTTGCACTGGCCTCATGATCGCTTTTTTGGAGAGCCTAAACTTAGGGGCAATACCTCGCGTTGTGATCGGCATCGTGATAGCTGTGATCATTTCGGTTGCGGTCATCGTCATGTTTATCAACACGCTTGTGAACATGGGCATCATGAGACTTGTTCCGGCACGTTATAGACGGCGCCCGGGTGCCACACCCAGTGGTTTGGATGTGGAGAAGGGCGCTGAAAATGATGAGAAAGACTGGCGGCCGCGGAATCCTACGCCAGAGCGGAACATCCCCCTGGATCCTGATGTTAATCAACCATATCCCGACAGTCCTTCCCAGACTGTGACGGACCATCAGAGTCTCTATTCAGAAGAGTCGGGGTCAACAACCCTAGGTTCACTGCTCCCGCGGCGGTGGTCAATCCAACAATCTCAACCCTCAAATCACTCGCGGTCCAACTCTCAATCGCAGTACTCATCAAGTCAATCCAATTATTCACCCTCCCAGTCCAATTATATATCAAATGTGTCGTCACCACGGCAGTCCGTGCCACCTTCGCCGCTACGCACACAATCACCATCACATAGCAGACAGCCTACTATAGACGAGCACCCTCCATTTCCATAGACGTTCCTTTTCCCCCTCAAGTCATTTTCCGTAGAGTTAAAGCACTTTCGCCTTCTCGCATCTGCATGTATCGTTCTTCATCTTGTTTCACTCGCATTCACTCTCACTCATTTGGACAAATCTGGTAATGCATGTAGATAGTTCTCCATGATGTGCATGATGAGTCACGTTATATACTTATTCTTATTTTCTTAAGTTGCTTTTGTTATAGTCTTACGGGCGAATAATTATATTGGTATCCGTAACAAACCTAAGTAATACAATCTCCATCTATGCAGTGTCATTGCACCTACACAGGGCGCAGATCATCGGCATGCTGAAACTACAGTGACAACTTTGACATCCCTTCGTAGCCACTAGATTTAGTGAAGCAATATCCCGATCGATATTCGTAAAGTCAGCGCCAAAGCTGGTTTCTTGGAGATCTTCTGTTGGACTGCAGAGCCACTGACGTCAGTTAGATCACGTTGTGATCGATCAGGCGCCCTTTTGTTCTCCACTCACCTATGTAGGCAAGCTCAAACTGCACATTGTGCTCCTCCCATGACTTCATGACACCAATACCCAAGACTATGACGTTATGGCCAATGAGCTTCGAAGTTGCTCCGAGGAAGGCTGGCATGAAAGCCCCGCCACCTAATCAGCGTAAATCCACAGCACAAAGGTATATCATGTGCTCTTGTCACGTCACGATGGCGCTAACGTGGGCTCTTGCACCTCTGATCGATAACTTCGTCGTGGGGCCGAAGAAAGCCGCGTGTTCGACTTCCCTTAGGCACATGAATAGATTGAGACTTGCTATAGTGATGACATCGGCACTGTGAGCTTCGATGATGAAGCGAAGGGCGAGGTGCCTTGAATCCACTGGATGAACTCCAGAACGTCAAGTTTCATATAGAATAGAAAGTACATTTTACTCCGTGAATGCTCACCTGACATCTAAATTAATGTTGCAAGAATAAACAAGGGTAGCAGTAACCCTGCCGGTGACGGGCCATAATACTGTAATTACTAGGCTTCGTCATGATTAACGACACGCAGCCAAGCCCTATTGTGTTCCTTCTGTACGTTGGAATCAAAGCGCTTTTCGAGATGAGAGCTGAGCTGGGGATGAGCAATCTATTTGTGAGAGCGGAACATGAAGGGGTATCTTTGTCTGATGGCAGTCCCAAGTGATATTTCGGACCGATCAAGGCGCGATTTGGACAAAAATATACGCCCACTGGACACGTTAATCGTTCTCGCGCACATGCTTGTTCGGGTCCACGACTGAATTGAAAGAAGGTTTGGGTTTTGGGGTCAAAAGATTGTCAAAAGATAAGTTTTAAATGAATCACGTGACTAGTATACACGCATTTTGTATTGCAATAAACATAGTTTACGGTTCACCGCGACACGACAACGATGAGCTCTAAAAATTCATCGAAAAAAGCCGCGAAAGCGAAGATCCCTGATAGAAATCTAAGGGTAACCGACTTTTTTACCCGAAGACCAGCCCAAGCGTCGGGTTCGTCGGTTGTGTCGTCTCAGCCTAGTTCAGTCGCGTTGGCCACACGTTCGCGTCAAAGCCACGCTTCAAAATCATCAGCTGAGACATCTGTGACAATTTCTAACAAACAGACCATGACTCCTATTCTCTCTGCTTCGCACACGTCCACTTCTAGTGGTTCTGCTACTCTTCTCTCTCCGCCCCACACAGCATCTAGAACTCGTTCTTCTGCTTGTCAAACACCGACAGGTCCTATGGTAACGCCTCGTATCACACGCAGCCATGCAGCACGGAACACCCCTAGGAGGGTCTCTCAAAAGCGTCCTCGTTCCCCAGACCAGTCTCTTGGCGCCTCTCACCTCCTGAGCGCGTCTAAGGCCAAGTTGCCTCATAAGCGCAAGAAGAAATTCGAGAGCGACTCCGAGAGTGAACGTCCAAGCGGTGTCATCTACGTCCAGAATCCAAGCTCTCCTTTCAAACCATCCGTACTAGCCCCTCCACTCACAGGGCCTCGCACCCCGTCATCCAGTAAGCATCTCATATACAGTAGCCAATCTGACGAGATGGAACTCGTCGTCCCTATACTAGACACCCGCTCCCTCAGTCAAGTCAATGAACAAGTCTACAAGTGGCGCCAAACCACTTTGGCATCACCATCCTCGTCTGTCATTAATGACAGTAGCCCCTGTGACTCAGGTGTAACGGATGCAGGCCTACCAGTACCTGCTAATTCCCCATCACATGACGGCGCGCGCTCGCGCTCTGCAACATCCTTGCCTAATGCACCACCTGAGACGCCCCTTCAACCCTCTGCTTCACTGCCCTCCCCGCCTGACACCGCAGGCGCCCCACCACTTCCCACCACACCCCGCGTCTGATAAAGCAGCCAAGGCTGCGCAGCTCATTGCAAGTATCAAAGCAAAAGCATTTGCCGAAAGCCCCCTGAGCGACGAGGAGAAAAACTACAAGTTCCGCGAGCTCGATGAGAGCAGCGATGATGACCTTGAAAACATGTCTCTCCTTCCCGACAAGAAGGGCAAGGGCAAGAGGTCTGTCTCATTCCATACACTTCAATGTACCATATTTTGAATCCGAATTCTCTTTAGCTCGCATCTTCCAGTCCTGAATGGTATGGATGGCATATTTGACTCGCCGCTATCAAGTGTTTCATCTTCGCCACCCAAACCCTCTACCTCCTACAATCTCCGCAACCGCCGTTCTCCTTCTGCCTCCCCCACGTGCGCCCCTGTTGATACCCACAGGATGTCCCGATCTCAAGTACATACCCGCTCTGGCCGTACAAGCAAGCCTGCACCACCCCTACGCCTTCCCACCATTGTCGTCACCAAGAATGCACCTGGACCCTCAAAGCTCAAGAACTCCTTCAACCCGCTTGAAGCACTCCTTCGCGAGAAAAAGGCTGCGGAGAAACGCGGGAACGGGAGTGCCGCATTCCTGCGTGCTGAGAACGCTTTACAAGCGCACATCTCTTCGGATGTGAATCTGGAAGATGATTTGAACTTGGCAGATGAGGGTGCCGCGTGGCAGGCGATTCAAGAACACGCTCAACGCAAGTCGAGTAGCCCCATGCTCGAACCACTGGAAGATGATGTGTTCATGGGCGAGCGCGAGACTAAAATTCTTGGTCGTGAGGCAGGCGAAAAGATCGAAAAGATCCTCGTCAGTGACAAGAACAGCAAGAGCAAAAAGCCGAAAGGAGAAGTTGTGGGCGTGCCGTTCTGGCAGGAGGGTGCGGATGATGATGGGATGGTTATCGATGAAGAATATAATGTGAGCTTCGGGGGTGCCAGTAACCATCCCGTATTGGCACTTTTGCAGCACTTGGGTGAGATCGGAGGTACGTGTATATATCGGAGCCAGACTTGGGGACTCATGTTCTGGGTAGCCGCCGATAAGCTGGCTTTGACTCTGTCTTCAGGAGTGCTCGGTGCTCTAGGTCCCGAGGAGAAATATATTGTTGTCTCTCCTCTTTTTGCGCTGGGTATGTATCGACACTGATCGAATGATTCATGTATTTGTTCACTCACGTTTTGCATTTCTAGCCATCAGCCTTACTGAGTCCCGCCTCTCTGGAGCGGCATATAGTGCTCTGCGTGGTTTGTGGAGTGCAACATCCTACATATCTAAATCTGTGCTCCGCTTTACTGACATCGCTACTGCACTCGTCAACCTTGGTGCATGTCGTCATGTGGCAGAAGACCTCCGCTGGACTATCCGTGAGGATGTACACCCGTTACATATTACCGCTGAAAATCGTTCGCGTGTTTTGAGTAAGCTGGTAACGCTAGTGGGCATTGCTGGTCGGTAGGTATCAATCATTCTTTCATAGACAGAAACGTACTCACGCATGACGAATCACAGAACGGAAAACCTTGTGGCAGAAGATATCCCGGACGTGCTGTTGAGCCTCGTACTGATTGGCCTCGACAGAACCACTTCGAACGAGTTGAGGGCCAATTTACATCTCGCCATTGACAGCATTTGCCGGACTATCAATACGTCAACTGTGAGTTTGCATTCCCAGAATCTAGCGCGTCATTCGTCTGAGCGTCTTGTAGCACCTTTCCATTCATCAACGACTTCTCAGCCATGCATCTACACTTACGCCAGCCAATAAAGCTTATTTTGTTTCGTTCTTTAGTAGCGGCAGTGGCCGCACTCGTCACATCGCACAATGGCTAGCATATGCGCTGTTCCTTCCAAACAGTATACCCTCTGTACGTGTCTCTCCTACCATGTCTAGGTTTTGTTTCACTGACCGACGTGACTCATAGGATGCACTCCCTCCACTCGATCCGCTCATCCTTCTGCTTTCACCTATACCTGGCTCTGATGAGCTCTTCGACGTGACAAGCGCAAACGCGGATTTCGAGGACCTCGGGCATTACTTCGCTATCATCAGTGTCGCGCTCGCAAACATCGAGGCCTACGTCCATGAAGAGCACTCGTCTTCCCAGTTGCTTTCTCGCCAATCATCGATAGATGATAGCCCCCGGAAGAGTCAGAAGCCTCTTGCTCCCCTCGAATTACTCCTGCGGGTGTTAGAGGTCACGCAGGGGCGTATTGGTGAGCATCTTTGTATGTAGTCAGTCTCGTGCGGTATTGACGATAGTTTGATGCAGTCGACACGCGCGCGGCGCACCTGGATCGCTCACGCACCAAGGCAGAGATGCATCGCCTCCAGATGCGCGTGTATTATCAAACGCCAGGCGCTCAAGCCCCCCGCAGCGTGGACAAAGACGGCCACCATCCAGCATTACTTCGGCCCCAAGTAGCCCCCCTAAGTATACCTAAGTCGCGCATTTTGCATGCCTCGCTTCTCTGTCATGCGACTTCATATGGAATGTTAACCTTATTCTATACGCATCCACTTCGCTTTTGCATAATGCCCCTTTCCTCATGTTTTCCTCAGATGGTGCTTTCTTTTAACTGTATGAGCTACCGACGATGCTACTTCCCCGTCTCCCCACCTGCTGCAGTAACATATTGTGTCCATTATAGCATGCCTATTGTAGATGAATTTGCTGTCAACCAGCTTTAAATCGTGTATGCTACCTTTCGTATTTGTAGCTTGCTCTTAATGTTTTTTCGGTTTTTGTATGACGTGTCAATTACTCAATTCTTTATCGTATGGGTAGTGAATGTGCATACAATCAATACGTATCCACCGCCATTTCTACGATGTATAAGCCTCACTCATCTGAGCCTAATGAGTTCCCAGCCCGCCCGAACCCCTTCTTAGCAGCCAGCCGTGGGTCCACATACAGGTCATCCGAGTCATCGTTGAGGTCAAGCTCGATATCCCATACTGGCGACGGCTCACGTGGAGGTGGAGGCCCGGAAGATGCGGTGGGCGGAGGACTGTCAAGATCAAGTTCTATATCCCATACTGGGCTTGGGCTGCGTTGCGCTGGTTCTTTTCCCTTTCCTTTGCCCTTAACCCCGCTTTGTGTAGGTATCGAGTCCAATATCGCTTTCGAACCTGAGGCAGCCATAGGTTCTGCCACCTCCGAAACCTTTTCTCCATTGGACGTAGACACGACCTCATCGCCAGCACCCCGTGGGAGTTGCGAGCCTACAGAAAATACAGCACTGGTAGGATTTCGAAATGGTTTGTCGAAGGCGTCTTTGATGCGACGGACTTTCACGGGGCCAAAGCCTGGTAAGGTCTGGAGGCGATCAGATGGGGCGCGAGCTATGTCGGCGAAGCTCTGGCCCGTTAGCTAAGTATATTTTAAATCGAAATAGTGTGAAGATGACATACCCCAAGTGACGAGCGCAAAGTCTCGACGTCGGTTTTGTTCACTTTATTGATGCTGGTGAGCGCAGTGCGGAGGACGGCATTGTAGTCCTTATCCACACGCTCCTTGATGAGATCTGGTGGCTTGTGCTCAAATTGCTTGAGTGTAGAGATGTACTGCCCTGCTTCTTCGATACTGCAAAAGTGAAGCAGTCAGTTGTCTGATTAATTAAGAGAACTGTGAACGAATACCTCCATGCGACGATGATGGTGATGTTATTGATGAGACAGACCTACGTGGAGCTGAGAATTGGTGGTCACCAGTGGGAAGGGGCAGACCTTGGTAAGCTCCCGGATTGGCTCCTGATGCTCGCTCTGCGGGTGAAGGAATTTAGAGAGCTCTGGGTGGGAACTCGAGAGCTACTTACCACATCACACATGATAAGCAAAATCCTGAGATTGAATGCATGCCCAAGTTTTTCTATGCGAGTATGAATGTACTCTGGGTGCAGGCGGTGATATTTCAGACTTCAATCCAATGTCAAGGATGCACTTCAATGATAAGCAACGCGAGACAGAGCCCACCTGAGAAAGAGAACGCCAGAAGTACGCCCCACTTGGAAGTCGGAGACAATGTCGCCAAATTCTTTGCCAACATTGCGAATGCACTCGAGAACGGGGTTCAAGCGCTGAGGTTGCTTACATCAAATTGAGTCAAGAGAACTGACAGGGGCACTGACCTGGTTGGGATTTATTATAATATTGTTGCCTGTGCCAGGCTGTACTACAGGAGGTTTGGCTTTTTGAGCAGCGGATCCCCCTGCTGCTGACACGCTCGTCATAAGAAGGCTTAGTAATCAATGATCAGCACCTCAACAAATAAAGGACCCGTTAATCGGAACCAACCCGTGACAGTGCTCCGGCCCTTCTTGTCCGTATGATCAACTGACAATCACTAGTACTGACAAGGACTGACTGTGATTTCCCAGCTAATTTTATTTCGTTATCATACACCGTAGCATATAAGGACCAGCGTCTGTCATTACTTGGCTCTTGTTCATCTCCTTGTTCGGAATGGACAAGCTACCTACATATTCCGAGTCTCCACCAGTTGACTTTCCGCGACTGGCAAGATGGAAGCTGAAGCACAGAATGGCACCAATAGCACTCACGTTGTGTTTGATATCCATAGCGAGCTTACTTTTATCTCTGTCACAGATCGCGTTACTAGGAAAGCAGGCCGTTCAGCTCCCCCTCCATGCTGAGCAGATACTGCAGAGATGCAACATGCTACACGCAAAGCCTGGCCCACCTTCCGACTTTCACCAACGCACTGAGTCTGATCGTTTTGTCGAAGGAACCCCCGCGACTCTCATTAGAAATGCGTCCATTTGGACTGGAGATCGGGAGATCACGCAAGGGGATATCTTGCTCGATAAGGGTATCATCAAATTTGTTGGACATGCAAGTCCAGGTATGTTCAACAACTTCAAGGACTTGGTCACATTGGATGCAGGTGGAAGTTGGGTCACACCTGGGTACGCGTGCACATGATCAAACCTCTCTTTCTCTTCTCTAATCCTACACCCAGGATAGTCGACCTTCATTCCCACCTGGGTGTTGACAGTGCCCCAGCTCTAAATGGCGCAGGTGATACCAATTCATTGAAAGGTATTACATCATCTCATGTCTCAATGATGCATGAAGATCCATTTTTTTTGCAGGTCCTATCTTACCCTGGCTTCGCAGCCTGGATGGACTCAATACCCACGATGATGCCTACAGACTCAGCATATCCGGTGGCGTAACCACCGCAAATGTCCTTCCTGGATCTGCTAATGCCATTGGTGCGGTCAACTTGATTCCTTGGTGTGGTGCTATTAACACCTCCTACAGGTGGCCAGGCTTTCGTTATTAAGCTTCGTCCCACTGCAGAACGCTCTCCCTCATCTATGCTCCTGGAACCACCCTATACTCTCAATGGCACGCATGTTGATCCGACCTTGCCTCCAAGATGGAGACAAATGAAGTGCATATCCTTTTCTTTTTTGAAGCACATGTACTGATCTATTTTAATCACAGACACGCGTGCGGCGAGAATCCCAGTAAGCTTTCATTCTTCCTTATCTCGCATATCCTTGTCAAACACGAATTCGAGGTCGTGTATACGGTAACACGCGTATGGACACTTTCTGGGCTTTCCGACAGGCGTGCGTTCTACAGGCTCTCCTTGGCTTCCTTCTCATGACAACACCTATACCCACAGATATGATACTGCTAGGCAGATTAAAGAACAACAGGACGCGTATTGCACTCGTGCGCTAGCAGGTGAATGGGAAAACCTCGGCGAGTTCCCTGACAACCTACAGTGGGAAGCGCTTGTCGATGTATTGCGCGGGCGTGTCAAGGTATGTTTCAGTATTTCCTATTATGTAAGAGGACATCCTAATATCTTTTTCCTTGAAATCAGGTTCACACGCATTGTTATGAGGCGGTTGATCTGGATGACTTTGTCCGTGTGCGTAACGTCGAAGTGGTTGTGCTATGGGTTGCTGATGAGGTTTGAACAATAGCTTACCAACGAATTCCAATTTCCGATCGCTGCGTTCCACCACGCTCATGAGACATACCTCGTCCCAGGAACTCTTAAGCAGGCGTATGGTATAGTGATCTCGCTTTACTGACCTCTTATTGTGTTGATCCGTTCTGCAGGCCACACCCCTGCAGCAGCCTTGTTCGCCACGAATGCCCGGTACAAGCGTGAGGCATACCGCGGGTCGGAATTCGCTCCGCGTATTCTAGCCGAGAACGGGATCGACGTCGTGATGAAGGTCTGCACATTTGTGTTCCCCCTGACTCCTATGCTGATTTGATGTATCGCACAGAGTGATCATCCTGTCCTCAACTCTCGCTTCTTGTTATACGAGGCGCAGCAAGCGTACATATACGGCCTTCCGGCACATCTTGCTCTTGCAGCTGTTACGTCGACATCCGCGCGCATCATGGGGCAGGACCATCGGATTGGATTCATCCGCGAAGGTTTGCTACTATCTTTTCAAAATCGAACACATGCTGACATATTTCCAATACCAGGATATGACGCTGGTCAGTCCACTTGCTGCATCTCTGTCGCGAACCGTGACTAATTCTAACTACCACCCAGATCTTGTTGTATGGGATAGCCACCCTCTCGCGCTAGGTACAACGCCACAACAAGTCTGGATTGACGGCATTCCCCAACTTTCTGAGCCCGCCGTCGCCTCAAAACCTGCGTCCTTCCAACAGGCCCCGCGCACACCAAATTTTGATCTCGAAGCTGCCGCGGCTATCAAGTATGACGGTCTCCCGCCCCTGACGCCGAAAAAGGCAAAAGATTTGGTGGTGCTTGCGAATATAAGTAGCATGTTTGTGCCGGATGGAATGGGTGGTGTAATGAGTGTGGCCGAAGTAGGAGAGGGCAGTGTGGTAGCACTCAGGAAGGGTGTGGTGCGATGCTGGGGTGCTGCAGCTGCTTGTGCGGATGAATTTGCCTCAGAAGATGCCGAGTGGATCGACCTCGAGGGCGGGTCTATCGCGTGCGTTGTCACTGACTTTCAGCCCTATTCTCTCATGTTAACGCGACTTACGTAGTCCTGGCCTTATCTCTTACGGCTCCCCACTTGGTTTGGAAGAGATTCAAGGCGAGAGCTCAACGCACGACGGCACTGTTTTCGACCCTCTCACCGGCTCTATCCCAAGCATTCTCGCAGGGAGCGAGCTCATCAAGGCTTCGGATGGTCTCCAGTTTGCTGGGCGCGACACGCTGTAAGTTGTCTATCGAATTACCGCTATGTCTGCTCTAACTCACAATCACGCTAAAGCATTGCCTACCGCGCGGGTGTCACTACAGGTGTCACCGCGCCAAGCTCAAATGGGCTCATTGTTGGGCTGAGTACGGCGTTCAGCACTGGCGCAGCGCACAGACTTGAGGACGGGGCTATCATCCAAGATGTTGCGGCACTGCATGTGCAAATTGGTCACTCAAACCGAGGACCGAGTGTCAGCACGCAAATCGCAGCACTAAGGAACATACTGCTGGATGATAAGAGTAGTACCACGTTTACTGAGGTTGCAAAGGTATGTTTCCATCTGTCTTTCTGTGTCATGATGTATCTTAATGTATATCCCATAGGGCGCTATACCCCTGGTTGTGCAAGTCCAGAACGCGGATATCATTGCCTCGCTTATCGAGCTGAAGAAAGAGATCCGCGCGCGCACCGGGACTGATATTCAACTCACTGTTTCAGGTGCTGCTGAGGCCCATCTTCTTGCCAAGGAACTTGGTGAGGCGGGCGTCGGTGTTATTCTCACACCGTCACGTCCCTTCCCTGATTACTGGGAGTCAAAGAGGATGTCAGTGATTATGCATTAGACTGTGTCAACAAACTCATTATCTACCAGATTGCCTGGCCCGCCATTGACCCATGAGAGTGCTATTACCACCCTCCTAGCTCATGGTGTTACTGTTGGTATCGGTAATGTGGAGCAGTGGAGTGCTCGCAACACGCGCTTCGACGTAGCATGGGTGTGTAGATTCTCTTTCATCAAGTTTCCGGCTTATCGTATGGCTACCAGGCTGCTCTTGAGAGCTTTGATAGGATCTCAAAGGAACAAGCTCTCGCACTTGCGTCAGTCAATCTTGAGAAGCTGTTGGGAGTCAAGCCCTCTGGAGGGCTCGGCGATATGGTCGCAACTCGTGGCGGTACAGTCCTCGACTCTGAAGCGAAAGTCGTCGGCATTATCTCAGCTCGCAGAGGCGTCGTAGACCTAATCTAGATATAGGATAGCAGCAGGACAGCATTCGAGATAGCGATACACGGGAAGGAGGATACCACGGAGTGCAGCGTGGCACGACTTTGATACTTATGAAAAGTGCTTATTGCGGCTTTCCTATGAGGGACTGTCTGATATGGTCCTGAATCAAAGGGAGCCCTTTCATAATGAGCTTAATGGGTTTGGTCTCGTCTATGTTGATCGAATCAGATCTAAACGTAGTCACTTCTAAAAGACACGAACCGATCTGAAGGACTCTACCATGTCTCTTGAGAATCCTCGCTTCAGGAGCAAACGCTGGGTGCTCTGGATGGACAATTACGACCGAGTTCTTTGTGGCATATGATTAGATATGCTAGCTGCAACAAAACACGATACAAACCTTGGAATACCATGCTCGGAGCTCATCAGCGTCCTTGGGTATCAACGGGATGCTTATGCTTCCCACAACCTGTATCACCGTATTGACATAGCGAATCATGCCGACCGCTTAGTAGAAGTGAGCTACCTTCAAGTATGTTTAGAGTACGAGATACGTACGACGACTCTCCATAAGCTCCATAAGTGCATGACAGCCGGGGCCATGTCCAATGAAGACAATGTTTTTCGCTCCCGAAAGCCTGAAGAAAACTTAGCTTTTAGAGCTAGGAAATTCGTGGAGACGGCCAACTGTATATAGTTATCCCATAGGTATGTAAGAACGTCTCGTGTCCACGACTCTACGTGTTTGTGGCCGCGCTGACAGGCCAAAGGGGTCAATACTAAATACCACAACATGAACACTAGTATACGTACCGGCAGAGGCGAGGTAAATGGTCTCGGGAAGACATTGACATCGAGCAGGGCATATTTTTCCTTCATAATCCATGAAATGAGTTCCTTCGAAAAGTCGATCTGGGACATGTTAGCATGAGTTGTATAAATGTGCCGTCAAAGATGGGCAGCTGACTAGATAAGAGTTCTCCATCTGCACATCGCACGTGGGCTTTCCGTCCAGTTCTATGCGCAGATTTCCGCTGTAATAAAGTCAGCAATGAACAACGAGATCACTCGAGGAATGTTCACAATTCATGGACAAATACAATAATTGTAGGATTTTCTAAAAAGTCGTTCCTGCGTTTTGCTCAGTCTAACAAAGTAGTAACAAATCAGACTACGCACGTGCACATAACTTGAGAGCCGAAACGCTCTTCAAACATCTTGGTCATTAATGGAACCTGGAGCATTTGGTATTGCGTGTAGAGAAAGTGTTGTCTGTGGCCCTTGAGAATTTCTGCAAGGAAGTCATGAAACGCGAAATACACGACATAGAAGGAAATGCTTACCTGGGATTGAGAATGATATTTCATCGACCTCTGTAAGGAAGTTTGTATGAGCACTCGACTGTTTCCCGCTGGATATGAGGAGACAAACCTTCGCGTGGTTCACAGGCCTTGGGGTTCACGCTCTTCCAGTATTTGCTCTGTTCCATAGCAACTTGCCAAACTGTTTCTGTCCCTGCCTCAGACGCAACCATAGGGGGGAGCTCAGGAGGAGCCTCGCCAAGAAGTACGCGAGCGACTGCAAGAGAAGAGTTAGATATCGAATCAAGGTTATAGCCACCCTGTGGAAATTGGAATCGGAAACTCAGAATGTCATGGATTAAGCTATCATCAATAAACCTACCTCTAAGGCGACGACTAACTTTCCACCAGCAAGCCCCGATAACATGTGTGTCATGTGTGCGTATCCCGCTGGAGAAACAAAACATTCGCCAAGATCATCCCCAACAGCAGCGTCAAAGCCAGCAGAGACTTCATAATGTTAGCCCGCGGGTGGCATGAAAATAAAAGAACACACTAATCACTAGGTCTGGAGCAAATTCCATTCCTATTGGCATCACGATTTGTTGGAAGGCGTGAATATAATCCGCATCTGTCATGCCCTTCTTCGGCCAGGGTATATTGACAGAGCTGCATTCATCAACCTCTGTGAAGCTGAACGAGGGGTGTTCACTCACTAGCCGAGGCCAGCCCCTTCACCACAGGATTCCATGCTGCCAAATGGTCCACACGGGTAAAATTGCCCTCGCTCGTAGCGATGCAATGAGATGTACAGAACGGAGGGATCATCATTGAAAGCACGCTGTGTTCCATTACCTATACAGGCATTTATATGATGAAATTCATTTAGTAATTGACGTACCATGATGTACGTCCCTTCACAGAAAGTAAGAATACGTATAAAAGAAAGATCGCGAAGACCTACCAGTCGAGTATCAAGATCTTTTTAACTGGAGTCAGAAACTGTGTGACCTTTGCAGCGACAGCGACATTGTTAAAAAAACAAAAACCCATGTGCTCCTCAGGCTCAGCATGGTGCCCGGGGGGTCGTACTATTGCAAAGGTCTTCTTCAGCTCACCACGAGCCACAGCGAGACAGGCCTCAATCACGCCTCCACAACTCAAGCGCGCAGCTCGGGTAGTACCGCTGGTAACGTACAGAGATAGGGACTCATAATATGCTTCTGATTCAAAAATTTCGGACGGTGTCATTGCTGAAGAAGCAGGTAAATTCTCGAAGTAAGCAATGTATCTTATGCATGAAACACTAGTGCGGATATGATTTACGAGCCGCCACTCACATTGAATCGCAAGGACCTTGTGCCAATGTTCTTGAGAATGGACAAGAAGGACTTCATCTCGCTTTACAGGTCGAATCGGGATTTGTTTCATTTTCTGCAATAAATTCGCATCGCGAATTGCCGTTCGGATTCTTGATATTCGTTCTGGCTGCTCCGGATGCTCCCCAGTTGCCGATGAATGGAGCATCATGTCCTGAGAATAGACATAACCGACCGTGAAATGCGGCAGACGGTGCGGCACGGAGGAGGCGCGTTGGACAGGACTCAATGAACGTTGAATGGATACTTGATCTTGGTGATGGTCTTCTCCATCTACGTCCATTGGATTTACTTGTCCTGTCATGGTGAGCTCAGTACCAGCCGCGCTCGATAGAGCTCGGAGACTTGTTTGAAAGAAGAATGAAGGAGATAAAATCACTATAGATCCAAAACTTTAGTTTACAGACAAGGAGGGCAAGTGAACAAAACAAGACCAAACACCGGTGAACCTGCCGGTAACCAAAAACATGATACTTATGACGGCATGCGACTACCAGTAACCACATGCCATGCGTGTGCACCGCTCCCTTCTCAAGATCCCAGGACTGAGCTCAGAGCGCTGAGAGCACAGGTGAGATTTTTTTAGCTTGGATGTCACCATAGCGATCACGAATGCTTAGGTTAAACTATGTATTCTTACCAGTTCCGACTCCGAGCCGTGCACAGACTCTGCGGAATCCGTTGAGTTCACTAATGAATTAAGTCCCGGGTTACCGTGACCGCCACGACTACTACTACGCCTCAAGGTCAGCACTATACTTTATTTTCACTCTTCCCCACACACCATCACCTATTAATATTTGCTTACAATGTGCTTTCTCAGATCCTGCTAGATCTGGCATCTAATTTTCTTTTTTCTTGGCGACCCGATTTTCATTACCCACCGCGTTATTAGGTTCCATTAGCGCCATGGCCTTCAGCCTCAAAAACTACCTGCTGTATTCCCCGTATTTTTGTTTCTGCATACCAGTGCGATTCGGATTCGTGCTATTGACTTGTCTGTCCTTCCTGTTTTCGGGTGTACTATCTGTTTTGGTGTGGTTTGAACTGTCTCGTGCGTGTGCTCAGGTCTGTCACATTATCATGATATAACACTGATCATGTTGTTAGATTCGTATTCACTAACTAACAAGGAGAAAATTTCCTTTTGGGCTGTGGGCATTATAGAAACCATATTGCTTGCTGTGTCTGTCATTGGGTGCGTGTCATACATACCTCATACTCTGAACCAATTCTTACTTACTGGTGACCTTCACATAGGTTCATTGGCGCGGTTGCCCGCAAGCAACGTTTTGTTGCGATTTACGCATACTTCGTCTATATCCATCTTCTCCTCAATGTCATTGTCGGCATCTACTTCCTCGTTACTATCCGCCAGAGCAACCGACAACAGCTAGTTGACGAATGCTATGCTGTACTCACCAACAATCCATCTGAATCCAACTGTCAAAGCCTCATGAATGTTTCAACATACGTTTTCATCGCTGTGGTATCACTTGTATTGCTTCTTGAATTATGTGCGTCCAATACATGTCCCTCTGCTCAATGCTGATGGGCATCCATCGTCATTTTAGACGGTGCTCTCATCGCCACTCGTTATCTAAACACACTCGCAAAGCAGAAGAAGGTCGAACACAGTCGCAGATTGGGATTATACCATTCAGTTGCCAACATCCGTCCCAGTCATTCTCGCGATCCAAGCGGCATGTCTGATGACATAGAATTGCTTCATCATCGAGACAGTTCCGGAACTACTTTTTCGTCACTTGGAGGTGCATATGATTATGGTGACGACGTTCTCGACATAACGCATCCACCTACAAGCAATGAGCTTGTTCCGACTCATCACCCCGATATGCTTTCCCATAACCAACGACCATCACAGTCATCAAGCACTCCCACCCATCGGCAGCAGCCATCTCATTCAAGCGCATACCCTTCATCCAGTACTTCTTCACCTCCGCGAAGCTTCCGTGCACTCCCCCCTCGTCCGTCGAGTAGTGTAGTTGCTGAAATCCCAGCGACAAGTATATCACCGCAAGTATCGGATCAAACGCCACGTACTACGACAATCTCTGACCCTCCGTCGAGCTTCTCGTACGAGAGCCGTGATCCATCAACACATCCGAATGATGACTTTGATCGACGATCAACATATTCTGTTTCTACAAACGCACATGCAGCATTGATGGAACATGCTTCGTTGATGTTGCCAAGGTTCTTTCCACCATCTAATGTTCCTCCAGTTCCGGAGTTGCCACCGTATAGTCAGTCTGGGGGATAGTATGGACTCGATGGAATAATTCCTCGATCTACTTTGACTTTTATTATTGATGATTTTTATTGCTACGACACACCGTAGTTTTGTTCTGTTGCATTTCGACAAACTCTTTAGGTCAACATATGTAAAATTTTCTATAATGGACAGTGATACCGGGATGTATTCACATTTTAAACATGAAAACGACTCTCCGCTTGCTGTTTTGAGGCTGTTGGACAACAGGTCCAAACACCGGCCTTGATGCCAACACTCTACAGAGACTTGACAGCAGAAGCAGTACTTGGCAGGGACGAACATAACGACTATATCTCCACGGCGAGACATACTAGATGACATGCACAAGCGTCATGACGCCCAACGCCAGCACATCATCGACTCCGTACGTTTCTGTCTTTCTGAACATTATGTATGAAACTCACGCCGGACCACACAGTTGCATGACCTATTGTTCCAATTGCATGCCGTCTCCTTCTTTCTCGCGCCCTCACTCGTACCACTGGTTACCAGAGCCATGTGTTGTCAATTCCTGTGCTACAAGCCGAGGGAGATCGACCCCAAAGTCTCTCTGCGATCGTGGTTCCTGCTCACTTTCTTCCTCAATTTCCCAAGCTTCTGGTTACATGCACGGGAAGGCACGGGTGAGGGGCGGACGGTCGTGCTGGATTTTGTCGGAATGGGTGCGTCCATTATTCTACTAGCTTTCATGAAAATGAAAACAATGACCTCACAGAGTATGGACCCTCTAAAATGCATCTCCTTCTGCTTGACGTCCTCATCTTGGTTTTCCTATTGCTGTTGGAAACGCTCGCATACGAGAAGTCGCTACAGCAGTCATCCTCTATCACCTCCGAGGTTCTCCTTCGACATCCCTTCGTCCCCACACTGCCACTCTCATACTCGGACGAGGATGAACAGCCGAAACCTTCCCGCAGTGAACGAACATACATAGTAGACCTGCGCCTTGCGCCCCTGATAAATCGCATACGACGGCCGGCCCCAGATGTAGTAGAGCAGCCTATGGAGGCACTTCCACTTCCTAATACCACCAACATCCCCGTGATACCCCTCCGTATTCAGGCATTCATGAGGACGAGAGGACGTCCGTCGCAGCCCGAACATGGTTTCACAGCTTCAGGTGGACAGGAACAAACTGAGACGGAGCAAAGGTTACCAGGGAGCATGGGAACTGAGGATGTCGACTAGTTAACGTCGTATGTATCTTAATGGCATGGCTTTCCAAAAGAACGCAAATCTACATCATCTCCTGGGCGTCTGCATCTTCGCATACATTTACATAACTAGGCATCACCATTTGCGTTTCATCTTGAGAAATATACAGGGTCAGAAGATGCGTCCTTTATCATCACAAAGAAGACATACAGCTTCACGCAAACACTGCCCGAACTTTTCAAATTCCTGTTTGCAAGAATCTTTGCGAACATCTGTATAAGCAGCAAGTATGCATTTTCCATATGCCGTTGCATGCGATGAGCATGTGGTAGTCGAATGCAGTGCTAACTGCCTGAGAGGCGTCGTGCTTGTCTTTGCTGTCTGCATGACCGACGACTGGGAGCAGCACTGCTCCCGGCAATTTAAACTGCTGATTAGTCAACGACGATGAATGCCGCAAATTGCTTAAACGGCGAATAGCGGCTTCGGAACTTCCACTGACCAAAGCCGAATACATGATGCAGCTCTAACGCACACACCACCACTACATAGCACGAAGGGCTTCAAGTCATCCGACGCGGAAAGCGCGGTATATAATAGTCTTTCAAGGTCCTAGTCGTACCGTTGTCGAACCTAAATCTGTGAGAGTCACTGCAACATGCTTCAAGTTTACCTCCTGGTTTCTTGCATCTGCGTGCTCATAGCCGCAGTCTTCTATACTTTCTACTGGAACCGCATTATTTCTGGATTTATTAGTCTTCTCCTGCGAATCAAGTATTGGCGACAAGGAGGCTCCAGTATATGGGTGCACATCGGTCGGTTTTCCATTACACTCGACTCATTGGCACCACTTAAGGTATAGTTCAGGATCCATACACCTCTCAATCCTCGCGGGACGCATACTACTCAAAGATGTCAAATATCATTCCAGCAATATGACCGTCAAAATTGTGACAGCTCAAATATCTTGGAGATATTGGTTGCGCGTCCCAGCCACTGAGGATGATCTGAATCACGCCCATGTTGGTGGAGAAGAGTGTAAGACTGACGCTTATTTGGCCTTTTTGTGCATTGAGTAACAAGTGCGCGTTCTGACAGTCAACCATACGTCGCCGTTCCCTTCTTGCCGAATCAAGGTCTCCGTCCAAGGATTCGAGTGGCTTCTATACAACAAGACTGCAGCATATGATCATATCATCTCCCAAATGCAGGCTAAGGCATCTCCATGTTCAGAGGTCTCGGAACCTCACAGAATGTTTTCTCCTACTTCAGGAGCTGATGGTATGTCATTCCATGTACTTGTTGTTCATCTAACTTACTTGTTTGATCATAGGGCTAGGTTTCTACCCCCCTCCTGCACTGGCAAACATCAAAGCGCTTCCCGTCATTCATGCTGCACTGGCGTGGATTAAACGTCAGATGCCCTATCTGGATCCGAATGACATTTTGCCCATTGCACTCGAGTTGTCCAAGGTTGCCATCACTTGCGGCAATCCTTCAACACCAAGTCTGTTGGTCGCAGAGTGCCATAGAGCGGAAGGCACGTTTGGGATAGTCCAGGTCGGCTTGTTCATCTTTGGTATGCATATTGATACCGACACCTTGGATAGGCGAGGTCGAAGTGCGACCTCTATAAACAGCTCTTGAATTTGAACTTTCAAAAAGTGCTCGTGCAACTTGTTGAGAACGACTACTACCAGGGTAGCATGCCAACAATAGGGCATCGCATTCGCGAGAATGCAGAAACATCGAGGTTCGTCGCGTTTGTGTTTAATGATTTCGATTGACGTCATTGCTGCGTATTCAAGTCGGTTCCTAGAACTAGTTCCTTTAGGTTATCTTCCATTCCGGGCATTCTCCAGGATTTGGAAAGGACTGAAGTTATATACGTCTGGCCATGGCTCGTCCGTTCACGACCGCCGCGCAGCTGAGAAGTGTTTTGGACCTATGCCAAGCAGAAAATCAGCCAAGAGCATTGACGAAGAAACACCTGTTGGCGCTGACTTTACTACTCTAGAGTATGCTATTGAACGGCGGATTATCGAAGCCCCCGTTCTGGAGCTATCATATTACACAGATATCGTCGGCGATGTGCCTGCTGCACAAGATGGTCCAAGGGGCATGGGGTTGGAATCCTATGACATCGGCAATGGTGACCTACCTCCTGAGTGGGGTGTAGATCTGGTAATAAGAAAAGGAACCATTCGTTATGGACCATGGGCTGATCGCCAACGGTAATGGTCATTTTCTTAGTCAGGAAGCGCGCTCATGATTCAAATTCTATTTCCAGAGTCCATCTGCAACGGACATTTTTCCCGCCAACATATCACGACTTGGAGGTGTCAAAACATCTTAAGCCAGGAGATAAACGTACTTGGACTGCAATGAAAGTATTTGTCGAACTTCGTGATAAAACAGTGCTGTATGTTCCTTTCCGAGAGCCTTCAAAGGTAAATACATGGCAAGAGGCTCGTATCTCTTTGTTCATCCTCTCTTAGAACTGGCAATGGGATGGTGTCAGCGACTATCCACGGCCAAGGAAGCGTGACCACGCAGCTCTTCATTGCACTGCAGGTGACAGCTCCTCAATTAGCTACCTTCTGCCTATGGTTACAGGACCCGACGGATATGAACCTCGTTTAGAGGTTCATCTCGATACAGTTTCTGTAACGTCGAGCCTCAACGATATCAAGCTCATCGAAGCCGAGTCATGTCGCGTTCGTACATATCCTACTATCCCATGGAAATTATGCTAAAAACCACTCAGGTTCATGCGTCATTTCCATCGCCCCTTGTATGGAACGCCGAGCGTCTTTGGTCATTCTCTATCTCTCTTCGTCAACCGGTTATATATCTCTTGCGAGACCACATCAATATGTTCACTGATTTGACGCGGGACTGGACCTTTGGGCCGCCTACCGAATGGAATCTTTTTGTGCCAACTATTTATGCGCTCGAGCTTGATCTGCATCAGTTTGAGCTCAATCTATATGCTAACGACCAGAACATAATTGATAAGCCTTTGGTCAAGGGAGAGAACAGTAAGTGGATTCTATTACCTGGTTGAAAACATCATTATTTATAAAAATTCAGCGTTGGTGACGATCCGTGCACCGCGTTTAAACATTCAAGTTACCTTACCGTCAAATAAATATCGACCCGAGGCGACGTCCATCCCATTCGTTGTTAATGTTCCAGATGTGAATGTTTTTCTCTCTTTGCCGCGGTGGAATACGCAGTACCTCTACAATTCAGGGAATGAACATCGTATAATCCATGCAGCAACCTTCCGCATCACGTCCTCGTATTACTTCTGGGCCGACGTTCAACCCGACAACATTGATCAGTTAAAGCTCACTGTCGAGGTATGTCTGGCATTTGCTGATCGCAGCCCTTGCTCATTGCCACTAAGACTAGTAATGTCGCATTCAAGGCCCTCGGTTGGTGTGTCAGATACTTAATGGTACTTCGGGACAATTATTTGGGATCTTTCACCCACTTTTCTACGCTCGTGGAGTATCTTGAAAAACGGAGCATTAATTTGATTGGAGATCCACTGGAGATGAAGCATCGGCCAGGCAAAGTCAGTGAACCAGCTGTGTATCTTGAAGTCACCTAACGGACGAGATATAGTCAAACTCCCTACAGGTTCAGGTATCAGTACAATTACAATCTGGGATAATGCTTTTACCTGCGGGCTTGCCTGGCTACGAAGTGCGCGTTGCAAGCGACAGATCATTCGATGGTATTGGCGCATCCACAGTCATGGCTTGTTCAGTGCTTCAACTAGACTTACGACTGCATGACTATTTCATGGGTCAGTCAGCGTCAGAAGATGAAACATAACTATTTAACTGTGCAACAGATGCGTCACTGAATCTGAACGCAATCAAGGGTTCTGTCCTGGACGCTTGTTCTGAGCATGCTTTCTTCGCCCAGGCACATCAACGCTACGAAGACTCGTTCTTAATCGATGGTACTGTCGATTCCGTTTGTCCTTAACAACCATAACTCATTCGATTCCAAGGCCTGAATATCACTGCTAACAGACTATTTGGGCCACAGCCGCGTACTCGCACATATATATGTGTTTGGGAAATTGCAATTGGACCAGTGAAGGCCCTATTGACATCTCATGATGCCCGAATCTTGCTGGCATCTATGAATGCAGTCCGTCTTAATTACACGGACCTCGCCAACGCTCCCGCGACTGAGTTTGGAGTACCTGTAGATCCAGATGGTAAAGGAACTATCCTTGCACGAGAGCATTCCCTGACACAATTATTTAGTCACTTTCATCAGATTCTCAACTAGCCATGTCGACGCCACTTGGTCTGCTGGTGCAACAGCCGTAAACCTGTCAATTCCTTCGGGTTTCAGTGTTCATACCAATGATCTAGAAGGCCAATTTTGCGGCAAGCTCACGAGTGTCAGACTTCCCCTTGTGTCACTGAAGATTCTGTTATCATCAAGGGATTCGAAGACGAGCTGGTGTGAGGCGGCCGATCTGTCTACAGACATCAACCTGGATGTGTACAGATCCCCGAAGGTCCGCAATCTATCACAGATGGATTTCATGAAGGAGCAAGATGAGTTGACACATCGAGCACAACATCTACTTGATGAAGTAGAGAGGGCACGAAAAGCCTCTCTTTCTGATAACCGACAGTCGCTGCAACGCACGCGTTCTAGTCACCATCGCAATGGACTTTATCTTCCTCCTCCGCGTCTCCCACATTTCTGCAGAGTAAAACCACACCCTCCAGCACCACTCACGAGCGTTGCACCCTCCAAGAGCACGGCTGCTTGGTGGCCTCAACTTTCCCATCTCTCAGAATCCGACGGAGAGGAGAATATATCCGAAGCGGATCGTGATGCACGTCTGGCGTACGTTGTCCATTTTATCGTCTATTCTACTAGATATAACAGTTTTTGCAGGAGGAGTCGACTTGCGCCACCGGCCGCCGTCGACGACGACATCTCTGTGTCAGGGGAGGAGTCGGATGATGAAGACTTAACAGATACTGAATCCTCGATAAGCGGCTGGTCCTCGACTAGATGTAAGTGGTTTTTAAATGCAGAGCGTTACAACTGCTGAGTTTAGACAGCCGCGACTCAAAGGCACTCACTGATCAAGCGCTACCGTCGTGTAACGAGGTGGTACCAAAGTCTCGACCTGGACGACATCAACAGCTGGGAGGACTCGCCCTTCGTTATAATCAAGGTAAAGTGGGCAGGCCCATTTTTCCGGAACGTCCCTCAATTAGAAACCAGGAACCTAGAATTACAGCCCCAAAGAACAAACATTCATCCAGAATACGTCCGATCGTACAAGCCAATGAAACAACGAGTTCTGTCCACTCCACAACTTTCCGTATACAGTGCAAAAGGGAGATTATGGTTCGATTAACCCCCTTGGCTCTCATGGGAGTCAGAGATATAATTGAAGATCTGCAATCGCGAGTTCGTATTATCTTTTGAATGTGTTGCTTTACCTTAATGGTTTCCTGCAGCGGCTCAGTCCAGAATTGATATTGGACTCAGTGATGGCAAGCCACATGGCAAAGTTCGGTGACTCGTCAGATTCCCCCTCTCTCGACGGCCTTCGACATTACCATAGGGTCCGCTCGTCTTCAGGTATTGGAACACATATCTTGCCCACGTTCCTCCTTCAAGGAAGCATCAGCTCAAAGAGACTTCATGGTTACAATCAACTGCTTGGCTTCCTGGATGCCACCTTGCCATGTCCCACGAGGCTCAGAAATTAGCTTGCCATCTAGAAATATCTGAAATATCTGTAGGAGTGACGGATAACTCGGGAGTTGCTCTGGGTTCCAAATGTCCGCCTGGAAATAGCCCAATATTATCTCTTCGTCGCCTCCAACTGGATGCCACAGGAGAATCATGCTAGTATCTCTGTTGGCCGTGCTGCATTGGAACTTCAACCCGTTAGCCTTGAGTACGCTGTCGCCACGTTTCAGGCGTTGGAACAGGATTCGCGAGACCTCCTACTCGACCCCTCTGTGCAATTTGGCTCAACTACCCGTTTTGCTGAGATTGTCTACTACTACTCTGGATCTCACTCAGAATAGGGCAGCCGTCGATCCACTTTCGACTATTCAACCTTCTTTCCTCGTCCAACGGGGTCACCCCCAAGCTCTCCGGACACATGCTACCTACAAGTTTCTATTCCATTTACGAACTGCACTCCAGTTCGCCCGCCTTCAAGGAGATATTGGCACAAATAGCACGGGCCAATTCATTGCAGCACATGATGTGAAGGCTTTGGTGGATTCGTGTCTCGCAGAGCTCATGCTGGACCTAGACTCCTCCAAGGAAGGTATTACCTAGTCCGTTGGAAATGATTCACCCTCGTACCTCTCCCAAGTCCACGATTAGCGCGCAGCTTATCATTGGCTCCGTCAACTTCACTGCCGACCTTGTTAGCATTATCATTGCAGATGAGTTGCCGGCTTCCACCAGTCGCCTGGACATTAGCTCTTGTACTCTACGGCTTCGCTCTTCAAAGCTGGTCCCTTTGGAAGGAGTCCAATTACAGTCACAGAGCCCTTCCCTGGCAAACCATGATACTACTACCATTCCACAGACTGTATGTACTCTTGCCATCAGTGACGTCAATGTCACCGTCTCCCCTCACTTGATGGTCTTCGCACAATCTGTACTTCGCCTACGGAGGGTATCAAGTAAATGGAAGCCGGTCTCCAACCAAGCACTTCCAAACTCTGGGCCGTCTCACCTCATTTTGACGGTCGCCCTCCGCCGCGTTAGCATCCGCGCCGCAGCTGAAAAACTTGCATTCGAGATTGGGGCCACGAATACGGACATTTTTTTCACATCACTCAAACGAGTCGATCCGTTGATACACAATGAGGTCCACTCTGTCAGTTACACCGCTAGCTTCAGCGACGCCTTCATACGTGCGAGGGCCACCGGTATTGCCCCAGGAATTTGGGCCCGGCATCAGGATGTTCTTGCTTCCTTAACCTTTTCTTCTGGCAAGCTCAACTTGCTTTGGCGCCAGGAATCATCCGCGAGTACTATCCGTCTCGCGTTCCTCTTATCCAGTATTGCTATTTCCGTACCTCGCAGCGCCCTTCGTCTTTACCGTTTCGTGGAAGAGTGGAAAGCGGACTTCCTTCCAGGCGTTGAAGCCGCCACACGAGCCTTTCTAGCAGAGTTGAAGGAAGGGACGGGAGGTGATGCACAGACAACACTGACTCGCCCTCGTGCTGCCAAGAGGAACGCACTAGTGGCCCATGTTACGGGACGCATATTAGAATTTGGCGTGTCTCTTCAGGTCATGCGAGGGACGTGGTTGTCATGGAACATACATGATCTGATTATATTCCTTTCCTCGCCAAGTGGACCAGGACCTAAGTCGTCCACGTCCTTTGGCATCCAATTTGGCTCGCAAACGTTGGGCGTTTCATACAAACTACAGTCCACTGATGATCATACAGATACGCCACGCATCAAAGTCAAGCTCCCTTCACTTTCATTGACAGGACGTCATGGCCGCTCTTTTGTCAAAATGATTGTTTCTGTGGACTTCTTTGATGTTTTAATCAAGCCTTCACATTGGGATACACTTCTCGTCGTCCAACAGAAGTTCGGTCAAGATTTTACTGACTTGATGGACCTGATACACCAAACTCGCCAACGAAGGTCTAATCCGTCTGGATCGACATCGAATACATCGCGATCCTCTCTATCATTCAGTGGACATGTCAACGTGAAGGGATTTAGACTTGGACTTGAAGGTCGCTCCTCCACCTCCTATCTGGAATGTGAAGATGTTGGTGGAGATATATCCAGCAGTGATCTGGGTATTGCATGGCGAATCAGGCTTTGTGACCTGGCTTTGTCACTTGCACCTAGAGCGGGCGTTGTGTCACGAGAAACTACTTTCAATCGGAACCATCGATCTGCGTTTCTTATCGTGGATCTTCGCGCCAGGGGAAATGTCCACAGATTGGAATTCCGCATCCCAAAAATCCATGCTGTGATGCAACCCAGTTCTATAGGAGAAATTGGCGACTTCTTAGACCATCAACAAGTACGATATCATCTTCGGCATTGGCCTTGTTACTCAAACGTTTTTCAGGCTGAATTGCTTATTCGAAGAGATCAGCGAGCTGCAGAGTTAGCAGCATTCAAGGAAAAGACTCGCAGTGTTTTGAAAACGTTTGATGTGAGAACGAGCGAGACTACTCGTGACCAAAAACCCTTCTTGGTTTAGCAAACATACCATAGATGTAGTCATTCAGAAGATTGGAGTGGCCTTCCCCCTCAGTCTTGAACAAACGCTGGAACTTCCCCGGACGAGTTCCCGTGACGGCCCTTCAGTCAGGGCTTTCCTGTTTGCTGTTCGACGCATCAAGTTTAGCGCACAGAGAGGAGAAGCGGGCGAGATGTCAACAAAAGACTTATCCTTCCTATTTGTGCCCAGGTAAGACTTAGCGGCGCTCCAGCGAGCTCATCACACTTATTCTTCATCATGGCACCTTAGTTTCAGGCAATCTTCGTCTGAAGACTTTGCGGCAGACAAGCATAGAAGCCGAAACCGACTGGTGTACCCCTACATGACCGCGCGGCTACGATCCGAGACTTCTTTGCTCAGTCGTCGTATCTGGCTCTTTGGAAACGTCAGTGGGTTCATCCTGGACTTGGACTCAAATATCCCTGATTACATATTCTCGCTCATTGATGCGTACCGTCAAGGAAGAGAACGAATGATTCGCATCGCCGCAAGCCTCCCCCGTACTACTATATCGCACGCTGACCTTGCGAGGGACGATGTCTCACCGCAAGGCGGACACCAAGATGTTCCGGCATCGAGTGTTTTTGCAAATATGGTCTTCCAGAGCGGAGAAGTGCACGTTCATAGCGATGCAAAAAGTGCACAGGCCTCGCTTCTGGGTACTCACCAATCGTTGGACGGCCAGCTGTATCCAGAGCAGGAGACACTGAGGCTTCCTGTAGTCTCTGCTTTGGTTGAATATCGTGCTTCAGGTATACGAGCCGGTCCTGCAGCCCTGATATTCAAAAGCACCATTCATTCCAGCCAAAACACTTTGAGACCGAGTCTTCTGCCTTTCATAACCGAAATCGTCGACTACGTGCAGTTGCGCTTGCGCAAAACTAGTCGAGGAAACACGCTGCTCATTGCGACATCTCCCATAGAAGATGAACCATCCCTGCTGCTGACCTCGAGCCGCCTAGAGAATTTATCTGAGGCATCATCGAGTTTGCAAATCACCTTCAGTCTCCGCATAGACAAGTCAACGCTCGAATTGACTTGTCAGCCGGATGTCAATGTGGCAGCAGCTTTACGCTGGGAAAGTGGCGGTTTCCTCATAAGCATCTCACCGGGTGCTCATAACCTGACATTGACGGGCACTGTGGACGGTCTCACGATTGGCCTCAAGCACGGGTTTTTGAGCGACGACTGTGTCAATATCGCAGCTCGCAATCTCGCATTCTTCCTTGCTTTTGCCAAGAATGAGGACCGAGCTGGCAATATCGACAGCACGATTTCCCTGGTGGTGGATACAGATATTTCTGGTGGTGTGCGTTTCTCCCGCTTGCAAGATGTTTTATGTTTCAAGGCGGTTTGGCTCGATCGTATCCCTTTGTTTGTCGCAGAGCATGCAAGCTCTGACAGATCACGCCCGCCAACAGCCTCTTCCTCCTCGATTACCACTCCTGTGGTGAAACAAGAGGTTACTACCGCGCTCATGATTCGCATTCGCCAAATCCACTTGGAGGTAGATTTGGGACAGTCCATCAGCAATGTGACTCTGGACCTCCAGAGCGCAGTTACGCGAATGCGTTTCTCTGAAATGTCAACTGAGGTGTCGCTCTCAGTGGCAAATGTCTCCATCCTCGCCAGGGGAAACGTCGCGGGTAGCATGAATGTACCGGACTGTGTCTTTCAGACGGTCCGCAGGAATGAAGGCGCCCTGTCCGATGATTCACGGACAGCTAGGATGCTCGAACTCAGCATGACTAGTGGTCCTTTAAGTGCCGAGCTCGAGTCAGACCACCAACGGCTGTTGATTTACAGGTAATTGTTATCATTATGTCCCGCCTTATCTTTGTCTGATCCTTGAGTATCTTCAGGGCTGATCCCGTGCAAGTGGAAATCCACGATGATTGGTCACTCGTTTCCTCCGCAGACAGAGGACAAGACCGGTTTTTGCTGCTTACATTCACAGTCAATGGCGAGGAGATCATTGCTCTTGCTACCATCGCAACCATACCGAAGTTGTTGATGTATACCAACAAGTTCCAGGCCAATATTACCGCTCAGCGTGAGGGCGCAAGTCATGAATCGGCCGCTTTCCGTGCTACCCAATTGCCCAAGCCTGACAATCCACTCACCGAAGTCGCTTCGGCATTCTTCCACTCAGCCCGTAACCGGTTCAAGGAAGCAGACGCGGAGCTGTCCCACAGAATTCGCCAGCAGCTGAGCTTCCGCTTGGAGACCCTTCGGCTTGTCCTTTTCCCTCGCACCATGGGTGACACCGAGCTTGCGCAGTTCATCGGACGTGATGTTCATGCGAGCCTGCAGCGTACGGTGATAGACGAAAGCCCACCTCATAGGGAGATCCGTTTATCATTCACGACCTTGACTATTTCCAAGTTCAGCCAGCCTCAGCCACTTCTCCCGTCGACTATAGCAGTGTCTGACAACAAAGCTTGGGTGGATCAATTGTTCAAGCATCCAACAGAGGCAAACATCGTGGGTCTGCCTGCGATGAATATGCTAATGTTCACCGACGAGGTGGTCAAAGAACTCATCAAGTACATCGACTACAACTTCTATAGCTCATTCGTGCGAGGCAAGGGCACCAAGGAGCACGAGGACATCTACATCTCGCTCAACGTAGCGCTATATTCATGGCTCACAGGTCTTCGCAAGAATTTGACCAGGGAATTGGAACAGGTTCAGGGATCCCAGGACTTGCGCAATGCGACAGCAGGTCCATCATCGCGCAAAAGAGCAGGGGCTCCAGAACCACCTCCGTCCATGGACGTTGCTCAGATAGATGCATCAAGTCCAACCAGCTCCACATCTAGTCCATCATTTCCCGAAAAAGCCCCGTCACTGGGTCTCAAACCAATTGTCGCGGTTTCTCCTCAGCTGCCCTCAGAACTCTTCGCACACCCACCGCTGCCAACTTCCCAAGCCCGTTCCTTACCAGATGTGCTGGATCCTTCTGTACTGCTTCCACCCCCTGCCGCCACGAAAATTGTAGCCGTTGTGTACACGGCTCATGAACGCGTGATAGAGCGACTGACCATGCGACAACTTGGCGAAGCGACTCCGGATATTAGGCACCCATTCTTCATGAAGACAGCTGGTTTCAACCTCGAGGATTCTCTTCCGCAATACGTTCATGAATACGCCACGATTCCTCTGGAGGAAATCATGGAGGCCCTGCTGAAATTGTACTCGAAACAGCTAAGAACCGATAAGAGGATAGGTCAAAATTAAATCAGGTTATGACCGTAACGACTACACATAATGTAGATAAACTACTTACTTCAAGCACTTAATTCTCTCATTTACTTCATTGTGTAGCAGGCATCTGGGTTTCCCAAGAGTATCATAATTATGGGAGGGAAAACAAATGTAATGCAAGTGTCTATCTGGCTGTACTTCCTGCGCCAACATTAAATACACTCAGTAAGCCAAAGCACCCGTAGAGAAGTGCAACTGGATATGCGACAAGAAGACGTTGGTCCGACATCCTCAACACAGCTACAAATATCCCAGAAGCAGCGAAAGTGCACCATATGATGGATAACAAGGAGAGGACATAGCCAAGGATACCGCTACAATGAAATAAGTACTTGTGAGACAATGGGAGATTTGGAGCAAAGCAATGGATCACGCACTCTAATGTAACAACCACGCTGATTGCACCAACGCCTACCATTGGCAATAAGCAATAGCCTAGTACAGATACCACGCGATATGCATCGATGCCGTTTTCCGACATGAGATTTAGTAAGGTGTAAATGGAGATGGAGCCAAGCAATCCGAAGCCATATATGTACCCAAACTGAGGCTTCCCTGACTATCAACACCAAATGAGATGCGTTACCACCGTGTCAAAGAATAAAACTCACCAGCAGTAAAAGGACTCCAAAACAGAAGAAAAACAACAGTGGACCGGCAAGGTCTGCGTCATCCATTATCCGCTCATCAACACGTCTTAAGGGATTGAGAACTGTCATAGACTTGGCACGTATGTGAGAGAAGTTAATCCCCAATTCTGTCGCGCGCATGGTTCCGTCATTCAACAACATGTCTTTATGGAAATTGCTTACCCTCCAACAACGGTGGCTCTCCTTCAAAACCACCAGTTCCGAACGCGGTCCACCATCCTCCCGGTTGTTGCTGGATATTCCCTCCAAATGCTGGAGCAGGGCCCCCTTGTCCTATTGGCACATGTGCACCCATATTCCCCTCCAGGCTGGAACGAGACCCTGGATAGAACTGCCCTTGGTCTGGTCCAGGCGCGTAGAATTGAAGGGGTACGCCTTGTTGGGGAGTCTGACCATAGTATTGGCTATGTGACGACGACGCGCCGTACTGACTCGCGGTGTCCTGCCACATGAATATTTAAGTCGTAAAAGAAAGATGGAAGATCAAAAAGAGCTGGAAGCAAATGACGTGCCACGTTTCGCGGCAGCGTTGCACTCGTCACTCGTGCGTCTCACCTGCGGACGCCAACTTTCACAGCGCTCCGACGGCAATTGCCGGCGTGTCCCAAAGTTCCTTTCGTCTGTCACAGTCATGGCAAGTTTCTTCAATCTCTCATTCTAGACTATGCTAACATCCTCCCGCTCTGCCACCAGCCGCAGGTAAACCATATTTTATAAACCAAATCTAGCTTTCATATGCTCATGTCCAATTTTAGAATGAGTATATCGAGGAACACATTAAACGACATGGTAGACGATTAGATTACTACGAACGCAAGTGCGTGATTAGTTTTTATCGTGGCCTTACCTTTCAGTGCTAACGTTCTCGTTTTAAGACGTAAAAAAGAGGCTCGTGCTGCTCATAAATCATCAGCAGTAGCCCAAAAAGCCTTCGGTCTCAAGGCTAAGATCCTACATGCGAAACGTCACGCAGAAAAGGTTCAACTCAAAAAGACCCTCAAAGCTCACGATGAGCGCAATGTCAAGCAGGCCGACACATCCGCCGTTCCAGATGGTGCATTACCTACATATTTGCTCGACCGTGAAGGCCAGAAGGATGCCAAAGCCCTATCATCCGCAATCAAGCAGAAGAGAAAGGACAAGGCGGCTAAATTTGCGGTTCCATTACCCAAAGTCCGGGGGATTGCAGAAGATGAAATGTTTAAGGTGATGAAGACAGGGAAGAGCAAAAGCAAATCATGGAAGCGGATGGTTACAAAAGCGACGTTCGTTGGGGAAGGATTCACCAGAAAACCTGTCAAGATGGAGAGATTTGTTCGGCCCATGGCACTTCGATATAAGAAGGCCAACGTTACCCATCGTAAGTCTCGTTATCTTATCCTATACGAAAGTGGGGACCTGACCGTCTTGCAGCGGACTTGAAGGCCACTTTCCAGCTTCAAATTCTTGGGGTCAAGAAGAATCCACAGTCGCCGATGTATACTCAACTCGGAGTTTTGACGAAAGGCACCGTCATCGAGGTCAACGTTTCAGAACTTGGGATGGTCACGACAGGCGGCAAGGTAGTATTCGGCAAGTATGCTCAGATTACCAATAATCCTGAGAACGATGGTTGCATAAATTCTGTTCTTCGTAAGTTCTTCGACTTGGTTGCGAGTCCGTTGGCCTAATTTGAATTTTGTAGTGGTATGACCAGTGACAACTGCACTATGTTGTATTCGAATCTATCGAGAGGTCTCTCCAATGTTTCAAAAGTAGAATCTCAATCCACTATCACATGTATCACAAGAGGTAGGTACATACGTTTGTTCAGGCCTCAGGTCACCCTCTATACGCGTTAAAATGCAACGCCACGAGAGAAAACAATCATACGGACTTCGTGATACAATAGGTACTAGTCTGTCTCAGTGTCTACCTATGTCGATAAAGTTTCCAGTTAGTGTAGCTCAAATAGTCGTGCTGCAACACAAGAGGGCGTTGTTGTGGTCTGTTTACCAAAGCTCTTGCGTAGTCGTCCATGTCAACTTCAAACACTCCCGCTCCGGCTTCACATTCCGCCTCGCCCGCTCCCGATCAGGCTAAGAGACGACATGTACTCACCGCTGTCGAACGACAGCGGTCACAGCTTGATCGACTCCTCAAGGATCCCTCGAAGCCTGCCTATGTACCTCCTGCACCAAAGGAGAAGACTATTCGCCCGGCTCGCGAGATGATGAAGAATGTCCAGGGATCAAGTGCTGGTGCCGGAAGCGGCGAGTTTCACGTATACAAAGCCAGTAGGCGCAGAGAATACGAGCGACTGAAGATAATGGAAGATGAAGCGAGAATAGTATGTGGTCCAGCTCCATAAAAATAACATGTCCTGAAAGTTTGGCAGGAATCTGAAACAGCAGAGTTTGAGAGAAGGCGGAAAGAAGCGGAGGATACAGCTGAAGTCAAGACAGCCAAAAACAGAGCCAAGCGACAAAAGAAGAAGGAAAGAGCAAAAGTTAAGCCATCAGAGAAAGGTGTTGGGAAGGATGGCACGCAAGAAGCTCCATTGAAGAAAAGACGATTGGTAAATGGAAAGGAACTCGTGTTTAGGAAACCTGGGGAGGAGAGCGACGAAGAAGAGGTGGATGACGCTGAGGAACACGATAAAGTCGGTTTACAGGATGACTTGGAGGCAGAACAGGTTCCATCCGAGGAAACACCCCAAATTGCACAGGAGCAACGAATAACTTTTCACGAGGATGACTAGGCTTGTTTTTCACTCACCATGCATGTCTTCCAACGCCAGTACTAAAGCTCCGTGACAGAACCTGACCTTCAGAGCAAGCAACGCGCACATATTTTAATCAATTGATGTCCTACCGTTCTTTTGGCGGAACCCGTTACTAGGGGTCGGCTGTACAAAAATGTTTGCATTCAAGTAGCTGATCGTGCCCCGCATAGTAAATCACAAAATTGTTCCATGCCGACAGACTGCTGGCAACATCATTGCAGATATCAACTGTTCGAAAGGGGATTTCAGGTCGATAGGTTCCTTCGCCAATAGTCAGCATATAAAGCAAGGTGTTTTCCTACCGTCCCCCCAGATTGATTTGATCCTCTTTTACATCCACACAAACGATGCGTTTCTCCTTTGTCCTCGCTGTTGTTGCTGCTTTGACAGTATCAATATCCGCTATGCCTTCCACATCAACATCTGCCAGTGAGGCTAACACTGAGAATTGTCCTGTCTTTTGCCTAAAAGATATCGACTGCTTTGGCTGCTACCAGACCAACTGCGTGAGTAGTTTGCGTCCTGGATTTAACCAATGATTACAATGATGACTCACCGGCGTGATAGTACGTCTTTTTTTGCACCGGTTAGGTCGCGTATGGTCGATGGCGAGACACGTGAAGCCCTAATCGGGTGCTCAAGCGCTCAACCATTGGGGGCGGGATAAGGGCTTTGGTGGCGGCGGAGGCGAAATTTGAGTGATCGAGCAGTGGTATCAGAGCCCTTGCAAGCTTATCCAGTTAGCTATTAAGGAACCAGCGTCTATCATTCACCCTCAAGTCCAATTTGAAAATTCTTATCCTCTTTCTGGGGCTAGTTGCCCACTCAGCCCTTGATACTATACGATATTAACGAGTTAGGCCTAAGCCGCAGCTCTCCACAGCCCTCAGACAGACAAGAGGTCGACCAGCAGACAATCAGCCCAGGAGGTTGTGATTAATAGTGTCCACTGTCACAGTGGATGTCACAAGGAGGCGTCGTGCGATGGCAGGTAGAAGTGGTTAGACTTTGCGCGAGATTATAATTCTACTTTATAATCTCGCGCAATGTTAACCAGATACCAGCCAAGTGTTTGATTGGGAGAAATTCTAAGCTTGGCTAAGTCACCAAGTACAAAAACACGACTCTATAATGTCGAGGCACATGAAGTCTGTGATAATGGACTGAGTCAGTTCGGATGTAAACGGAAAAATAACATCAGACCCCGGGGACGACGCAGACGAGTTACTGGGCCTCTCGATCTCCTAAGACCTTTGTGCTGGCAAGATACGAGCGACACATTGAATGCAGAATCTGGAAACTTCAAGTTATCAATGTATAGTAGTGACCAGACTAGTTACCCGCTGCTGTTTAAGCCAGCACGATCGTTCCTCAGGCCGGAGGATATGCCAACCTGTTGCTGGCATTAACCGTATTCGCAAGGTGATGTTGTTCCGCGCCAAGCTGCCGTCAGACTGTGCTTCACAGCCTGCAGGCAATCTGCTGGCATTGCAGATATCAGCTGTTCGAATGAGGGGATTCCAGGTGGATAGGTTCCTCCTTCGCCAATATTCAGTATATAGAGCAAGGCGTCTTCCTACCTTCCCCTTCAGATTGATTTGATCGCCTATTACATCCTCACAAATGATGTGGTTCTCGCTTGTCCTCGCCGTTGTTGCTGCTATGACAGTATCAATATCTGCTATGCCTACTGTCGCTGACACATCGATATCTGCCAGTAAGGCTAACACTAAGGATAATTGACCTGCCTTTTGCACAAAAAGCAGCGACTGTTGTGGCTTCTGCGTGAGTAGTTTGCGTCCTGGATTTAACCGCGTGACTCACCGGCGTGATAGTTCGTCCTTTTTTGCCACGAGTAGTGAGTGTATGGCTGACGATGAGACCCGTAGAGCCTCGATCGGATGCTCGACCATTGGAGGTGGGATTTGAAGAACTTTGGTGGCGGCGAAGTCTGGGTGATCAGGCAGTGGGATGTTATCTACTTTCTTTGGGGATGCTCGGTAACTGTAACCTAGTACTTACTTCAAGTTGAAGCACTGGGATGCTATGCGAACTGGGCGGGCCCATGTGCGAATACCACATAACGTCGCACTAGTGAAAATCCATATACCGGAAGGGCGGGATCAAGGTGGAATGCTGGGTACGAAGCAGCATGTGGGAATGGAAACAACTTGAAGAACTGCGGAAATATTCGAGCTGAGGCCAGGATTGCGCCAGTGCCATCTTGATGAAGCGCCATTAACAGCCGAAGCACAAATCTCATTGATGTCTAAGACTATTAAGTGACTACGGTCTATCCAGAAAGTCTTGACTCACGTGTTTGGGAGGGTCAAGAAATGGTGAAATCATAGTTGGTGTGTACGGAGCGAGTTACTTAGATATGGTTGGCGTGAAGCCTCGATCGGGTGCTCGACCATTCAGGACGAATAAGGACTCTAGTGACAGTGGAGGCAAAGTTTGGGTGGTCAGGCAGTGACATGTTTTGCTTTCTTTGGAGAACAACTGGAAGTTGAGAAGTCCTGTGGTATCAGAGCCCTTGCAAGCTGGCAGGTTGTTCTATCCTTTATGGGCTTAATTAGCGGGATGTTTACCAGAGATCTAAATGTGCTGTGGACAAATTGTCGGGCAGTATACAATTTTATCAGGTGGTCTCGGTTCGACTAAGCGATCCACTGGCATGCCCTGTAACCAAGTATTTACTTCAAGTCGAAGCAGGGAGGTGCTGTGCGAACGGACGAGCCCAGGTGCGAATAACATACAACGTCGCACTAGTGGGAATCCATATAAGTACATGAAGAGTGGGATGATATCAAGGTGGAATGCTAGTGTACGAAGCAGTAGGCGGGCATGGGAATGAGAAAGGCGGGAATTCTCCAGCTGAGGCCAGGTTTGAGTGAAGCGTCATCGACAGCCGAAGCACAAATCCCGTTGAGGTCTAAGTCTATTAAGTGACCAAACGATAGCAGTAAGGCAACCACGTTAGAGGCAGAGGCAGAGCTCCGGAGACTTATCGACCATTTGACGAGTACGAGTAAGGTAACCAGCCCTTCTCAGATCCTAGATCGTGACCTGAGACTGGAGAAAATACGTGCATACAGTCACTGCAGCTGTCACTGCCTCATTTACTTGAGAGCTTTTCTATGTCTTCTTTGTATCAGATCTGTTCCAAAGAGTTAGCCACTTCAAAAATCAAGATCTCATCTTGATTCTTGATCGACAATGTAGTTGCAATTGCATTTCCATCTACATCTGTACATATACAGAACAAAAGTTTTGCGTTAGCGTGGACTAAATGTAGACATTGAGGAGACTGTGACAGATGTATAATTTCGCAGTACGTACCTGTAGGTATCTAAATCAATGCGCACTGTGTCCAGGGTCCGTCAGGTCTACAACATGGGCTAGTGGCGCTTGACCCGTGTTCCTTTTCATTTTTGCGTTTGTAAAAAGCACTTTGAGGAAATCATTCACCCTCCTCCATCCATCTTCAAAATGTTCAAACGGCGGCGGCACGAGGAACTCAGCATCATAAGCAAGAAGCCCCACGGAGGTCAACTTGGGCAGCAATGTATGCAGTTGACAGGCCACAGAGATGGGATCGACAATTGGAGAAACCCCCACAAAAAGTGTCGTGATCCTCTCATTGGGAATGGTTTCAGAAAAAGGCTTGCTGTTGGCGTCTACCGGACATGCGCAAAAGGGAAATGCAATGCTACGCAAGCGCCGGCAATGATGTATGAGGTGGACAAGTCCTACAAATGTGAGAGATGGCGGAATGAGCCAACGAGCCAAACTTCCAAAGAAGAAATTCTCGAGGTGTGGCCATGATTGCGCCATTATCTTGAGTGAAGCATCATCGATGGCCGAAGCGCAAATCCAATCGAGGTCTAAGTTTATTAAGTGACTAAATGACAGCAATGGGGCAATCGCATCAAAGCGAAGTGCAAAGGTGGGATCGTCATCAAGGATGTCCTCTTCGACAATGTCGCCGATCGGATAATCGAATTCGAAATAGATGTTCTCAAGAGTAGGAGAGAAGCACCTCGAGAAGGAGCTTATGAGCTCTGTAGCATCCACTGGATCGTACGGAGCATCATCGTGATCCACGTGCACCGTCACCGATCGACAGGAGAAAAAACGGACGTTGTTAAGACGTTGACTGAGAACGAAAGGTGTCGGTATAGTGAAGCGCACTTGGTCGAAATGAGAGGAAAATGTTGAGATGCAATTAGGTTGCGGCTCGCCAGCGTCGTATGCCGACAGGATGAGATGTAGATACTCCAACGACGGTAAAAAAGCCAAGTGATAAAGTGCCCGTGTGTTAAGAATATCTGTTTCAAGACGGAGGAGCACCTTCAAGCCACATAAGGCTTCGCATATTGCATCTGTAGTTTCTTCAGAATCCACACCGTCATAAAAGCACTTGAGATCCCGAATGCATGGACATTGAGCTCCGAGGGAAGCTAACAAGGAGGGGTAGTTTGAAGAACCACTGTTCATCTTCAAGCACGTAATAGTTGGACTAAGGAGTGTGCGCAACAATGGAACGAAGCATTCTCGGTCATCATGCCAAGACAAACGACGAAGGTTCGGCAACAGCAGTGATGGCGCAGAAATTAACGCTTGCACGACCCGATCGTCTATGGTGTCTAGCTGGGTGGTGAAGACCCTCAAGGATTGAATACGTTGTGTATATCGATTGATAAGCCTCCACTCTCCATTTAAGAGAGGTCTTTTGATCGTCTATTGAATAATTTTGAGAGTTTAATATTGCGTAGGTCTTTAGATGTTTCACTCACCAACATTCCTCGGGTATTTTTTTCACTGACCCCTTCGGGGAGGCATGCAACGAGGCATGAAATGAGTGGCTCCAATCCACCTATGTCTTTCCAAAGAATGTCGAGCGCAGGCTCCTTGAAGATCTTACAGGTCCTTGCCACAGATGCAAGTGTAGCGCGAGAATTCAGTCGTCCATAGTCTTCCTGATGGATGGCGAAAATGTGAAGTAAAATTTCTGGGGGTAAGAGACAGATATGCATGATGGAAGGTTCGGGTCTAATAGTGAGATGACTATACTGCTTGGCCAAGTTTACTAGGCATTATATGTATTTGCTTTTGATTGTCCTGATCAATCTTATCTCATCCCTAAATTATATTTGATCGTCCTATGGAGCATTTGCATTAATACTGGCCCGACTGCCTTGCTACCCCATCGTCTTGCAAGCGGTTTGACTTCATTAGCTTCTCTGAGTCTTACAACGAAGAGTCTGGAAGCGTACATCATTTCGATGAGTGAGACGTTCGAGGACGACTTTGAGATCATTGACGATGCCGACGACCCCGAGATCATCGCGCTGACTGAGTTGGGGACAACACTCATTCAGGCTATCCTGGAGAAAGAACCTATCTCAAACGTGCAAGATTTAATAGACGCAGGAGCACCGCTGTGGTATCAAGACGATGAAGGTACTTCAGCTCTGCATGCTGCTGCCTACGTCGAAAACGAGCAGCTCGTGAAGTTACTCATCGAGGAAGGCGCCGTCTGGAACGCAGGTGCGGCAGATGCCACTCGAGAAATGGCTCCATTGACTAAGTAGAGGGTGTAGTCGACAACTTGCAGAATACTGCTGGTGATATTGCATTGTCGCTCAACAATGTAGAGTGTTACAACCTAATCCGCGACGCAGGCATCCGATCAGGTACTAAGTATTTTGGGCTTCACTTTGGACGAGTGCTCATAGGTGTCCTCAGAGTTACTTTTGACCTTACTTTCGTCCCAGACATACTTGAATCCCACTCCGTCATCATTTGTGTTTCGGGACGTGGACAACTCTGCAGTTGCATCCACAGATGCCTTTTTGTCGTCTAAGTTGCGCTACACTCAAGATGTCCATGGCCAGGATATTTGCCTGCTTGACCTCGATGATGGCCAAGAAGTGGGCGTTATGATGGGATGGGAACGGGAGATCAGTAAGTGCAGTCCTTTGAGTGATGTAAAACGTTAAATGAGATGGTTTCCGAAACAGTGCAGAAAACCGTTGAGAAATTATGCATCGATCACGAAAAGAAAAATCTAGGGTTGAAAGTCCTTAATGTCGGGTTTGGTCTTGGTATAGTGAGGACCGCGTTGAGCCGAACAGCGCATTCTTCTAACGATGACGCAGATCGACAATTTCTTCCAAAATCTCAGCACACCCCCTGCATTGCATGTGATTGTAGAGCCCCATCGTGACGTTCTCGCTCATATGAAAGAACAAGGGTGGTACGACAAAAAGGGAGTGAGCATATTGGAGGGCAAGTGGCAAGACTGCATTGCTAGCGAGGCCCTTCAAGGATTTGGAAAATTTGACATCATCTATACGGACACCTTCTCAGAAAACTATAGCGGTGAGTTATTGCCTAAATCACTAGAAAACGGGACATTAGTGTTCATGATTTCTCGTTAAGAACTCCATAATTTTTTCAAACATCTACGAGAACTTCTAGCGAGTCCTGAATCGAGGTTCAGCTTTTTCAATGGCCTGGGCGCAACCAGTGCGTTTGTGCTCAAATTCTATATTCTACGAACTCAACATATCTACAGACGCGCTATTTTATGATGTGTATACTCGGTTGTCGGAACTGCACCTTGCCAATGCTGGATACGATGTTGTCTGGAATGATGTGGATGTGAGCGCTCAAAAAGAAGAAGAAAGATGGGGTGAAACGCGAAAGTACTTCTCTTTGCCAATTTACCGTTTACCCATAGCGAAGCCCAAGCAAATCTAAAACATGAGATCATTTTGGACTATCATTTTGACAGTGTAGTAAAAGGTAGTCAATGCGAGCTAATGACTCTTACCGCTCATGAGCTCAAAAAGACCCGCCACAGCAATGAGTATCTTATCTCTTCGCAGGGGCCTGTTACTGGATGATCATTGTGACAGCCAAGAATCGCCTTTTGTGGAATACGGATTGTTCAACGTTGCTATGCCAGCTTATGTCAGTATGATAGTCCACTGACTTGTAACAAGGCCCTACTCCGTTGCGGGACTGCTCCATCGCGACATACACCGCCTTATAAGTTATATTTACATTGGCCAGCCACAGCGCAGCTCTTCAAAACTCACTCTGACCCCCAGAGCTGGATCTGACTCCTTTATCTCCCTTTTCCGCTCACAAGCAGGCCTTGTAACAGGATTGACAGGCTCAGTCTTGCTATTATTTCTCCGTCTCATTGATCGCGAGCTAGTCTTGATCCAAGTTGTTGCGAGACCATCTGTTGCAGTTACCTGAACGTTGCTTATTCGTCCTGACTTCTGTTAAAATGGCATTGAGTCCTCCCAAGTATGATGGTATAATGCGACCTGCATTACCCCTTTGGTCCAGCCCCAAGACCAGGAAGAATGAGGTGGTGGTGGTGTGTAGTTCGATCTCTGCTCTCCAATGTAATTAAGGCGTCTCTTCTAGGAACTATCGCATACTCAGCCTCCTCCCCTATTTCCTATGGGGTTGCAAAACTATGTGGGTCCTTTCACATGTAGAAACTTCGTGGGTGCTCACCACTTGCACTTAGGTTTCTCCCCATATGTGGGAGACTCGTGTACGTGCTGTCACGCGCATGGCCTCCCAGTATTCCAAACCAGTGCTGGAAAGATCCTGGATGTTCGTAGCTATGATGTAAACTCGTCTCTTTTTTGTCCATATTCTTCTCTGATCTCCTACTATAGCTTGACATTTATCGCTCCAATCGTGGCTTACTACGACTACATTCATCAATTTGATAATGAGCAAATCGACGAGGATCGTCAAAATCAGGTCATCTGGCAGGCTAGGCTCATAGCCCTCCTTGTTACAGTTGGTCTTTGGATCGTCATGTTTTTGCCAATTGTCATCTGGAAATACGTGGTGATTCTGATCTTGTTTCTTTATTACTTCGGTGTACTGAAACGAGTTCTGGAAAGGGTCGTGTGCGAGTAAACAAGATGGTTGATCGCTGGGCTAAGGATGATATCCGATCTGCTTCATCCTATGCGGCTATTCCCACCTGGAAAGTCACCATGCCCGGCATGTTTAGGGACGGGATTGTAGGTCTCACCTCTCAACTATAGGCTCATTGCTCAATGTCAATTTCATACTCCCGGGCTCCTTTAGGTCCTGGCTGTCTCCTTCCCTGCGTCACCTAGCAGCTTTGAACTTGAGAATTTGCCTCCGGTAAGAATGCGCGTCAATCGTTCATGTTATATGTCTGACGATGTACTGCTAGTATATCGCCCCTCCCTCTGATGCTGCGCCGTCCTACGAGGCTGCCAAACGGTTCTCGGGTCTCCAGGGGGATGGTAAATTTGGCGAGATCCCGCTTTACAGTGATGCCAAGGAGATTGCGGCGTAGATAGCCACACTAGATACCGTAGCTAGGCTGAGACTTGAGCTTGAACAATAGAATGCAGGTCATTCTCAATGAAATGGATCGTGGGAAATACGAACTGTGTATTCCGGGAGTTGTTGCATTACATAATGCGCATTCTTCATCGATGCATCCAGAGCTGGATGTAAGCTCGTTGCTTACCTGAGTTCCCATAATCAACATACAAGCTTGAGCGCTTGAGCTTTGATTATCACTGCCTTTTGGCCTAACGGTCTGGGCGTAACTGTTAGGGGACGACAGTCTTAACTACTTACACTGGACTGGCTTTCAATACTGTGCTCCTTCGAGAATTCACGGCGACAATCGCAAGATCTCCTCAGGGCCGAAGTCTTGGTTTCATACCACAAGATATACTCTTGCTATGCAAATGAACTAGTCATCAATCTCTTAAATCCCACTGCTAGTGACTTGCAGCAACACACGAGGCTCGAGCTTTTGTACCTAATTTAGTGGTGTCGTTGTGATGTATAGTCCAGTTGACAATCAATCCCTGCGACAGATACACGGCATCCCTAAGATTCATGGCCGTGACATATGGACACCTTGCTGACGGACATGAAGGTCCATGGGCCATTTCTTACCCGCGTGCACGAACTCCTTGATATTGGCAAACATATTGCTTCTCCCGAGAGGGCTTCCATTTTCACTGCCTTTTCTTTCAGTGAGTACCCCTGTTGGCGACATAATGAACATCCAGCATAAGGTTGCAGTCGTGCCCTGATGCTCAGTCTGCCGTTTGTATTTCCGATTCGGAGGTGTGTTTCTAGTGAAATACCCGTAGGGTAGTGACTCATTCTTCAACAGAATCATATTCTTTGCTGCAGCATTGTCTATTGTGATTTCCCGCACTTTTAACGTTATGATCGCGTATCCGGTTTGGGCTATGGCACACACTGGTTGCGCACCTTGAATAATTGGACGATATTTCATGTCATACATCTGGTCTTGCATAACCCAACGTCCTTGAATGACTACTGATCTCAATCTACGTAAGTTGTAGTACGAGTGCATGGATTATTGTCGACCGATATTCAGGTAGGCCAACGTTGCAACGGGGATGGGCCCATGTGAACCAACCAACGGTGTGTAGCTTGGTTGCACCGGGTCACTGGAATTTGGAAAAGGATCTGGTTTCTGAAGAGCCAATGGGTTCGAAAGCAGTTCTCTTGTTCGTCAGAAACAGAGGCCGCAAAACCTTGCCATCCAGCGCACTCTGCGCCGTTGTATAATCGTGTGCTATTATATGACAGACCACTACAAAGCCTACTTTGAATTCATCATCGCTCGAAGATGTCCTTCTCTCGCTGTGTTCACGCTTTCAAACGAGCAGTGAAATGGTTCAGGGTGACTTCGACAGAGTCAGCCGCAGGTTCTTGGGTACATACTAGGTCACTGTCACTTACATCACCAAGCCGGTGCTGAACTCTGGCATCACCTCGATCCTGTCTCCATTTGAGTCTTTGGCATGATCGATGCGCAAGACGGCGAGTATGGCAGCAGCTGCAGTCCACAGACTGTTCTCTGCAAACCAACGACCTGTCGAATGCATTGGTCGGTTTCAACACTGCCAGATAAACCATAGATCAGCCTACCAGGACAAATACGCCTGCAAGGGTCAGTGAATAATTGAAAACGATAGCAAGTGTGGAATATTCACCTGCCATGACCAAAGGCGAAATGGTTGACGAAAGGGTCCTTCAGTTTCCCGTCAATTGTTAGATAGCGGCTAGGATCGAAGCGCGATGCATCAGGAAATATGTCTTCATCCCGAGACAGTGCCCTAAGCCATACTCAGCTCAAGCCGCCGTTACATGCATTCCACCGTAACATACCACTGATTAACCATCACTATCGCACCTGATCGAACTCCAGATGAATCAACGGTAACCTCGACGCATATGACTTCGAACCTTTGGGTATAAAGTATCCGCCGTAAACATCATCATTTGATGTCGCATGTGGAGCTCCTGTGCAAGGGGTCAACCATGCAAACACAAAGTTATATTACTGCCGACCAACCTAAGGGACTGACAGGATGCCATCTCAGGACCTCGCGTAGAATGGCATCAAGGTAGGGCAGTGACGCCCTATCATCAAGACACGGCATTTCATCATGCCTCACAGCTTGATTGATTTCTGCACGAGCTCGGGCTTGGACGTCAGGATAGAGCACCATAGCCAGAAGGAATATCTGCAATGCGGATGCAGTCTGCGGGACGTCAAAGTAAGAATCAGCACTGCTTAAGTAGCGGCTCACAGTGTCTATGCCACCTAAGATGCCGATTCGCGTCAATGGATGAATTCTGTCCTGGTAAAAAAACTCCTACCCATGTATCCCATCAACGCAACAGCCTTCATCGTGTCTTCGTCAGCGTCGTCGTGGGCTTGACTGAGAAAGTCAGCGACTAATGAGTGTGAAGCAGTACCATTTGCCTTCACGCAAACAGATCAGGCAAAATTTCCATCCACAACTCTACGTGAACGTACTATCTGGGCCTTCACTTCGTCAAAGGGCTCATTCAAAAGCTGTTGACATAATTCTCTACTGCGTTCCATCAGGGCAAGTGTTCCACCGAAGCACCAAAACGGCAACTTTTCGACTGCAACCTCATGCTAAATGTTCATTATGTCGTCAACAAAGGCACTCACTGAAAGGAAAGGCTGTGAAAATTACAGCCCTCTCGGGAGAAGCAATGTGTTTGCCAATATCAAGGAGTTCGTGCGCGCGGGTAAGAAATGAGCCTTCATGTCCGTCAGCAAGGTGTCCATATGTCACGGCCATGATTAGGGATGCTGCGTATCTGTCGCAAAGATTGATTTTCAACTGGACCATATATCACAGCGACACCACTAAATTAGACACGAACGCTCGAGTATGTTGATGCCAGTCACTAGTGGGATTTAAGAGATTGATGACTAGTTCATTTGCATGGCGAGAATACATCTTGTCGTATGAGACCGAAACTTCGGCCCTGAGGACTTGATGAAAGATCTTGCGATGCCGCCGTAAAGTCTCGCCATATGGAAGGAGCACAGTATTAAAAGCCAGTCCAGCTCTGCATCGTCAGTGGATGAGGAACAAATCGAATGTAAACCGGCAACGCATACAATTCATTGGAGCGAATAACAGGGCGAGTAGAGTAATTCGCAGAGCGCCTGTCCAGCAACTCTCGCGCGATGGTTTCGGAGTTTATAATGATCAAGTCGATGCCAAGTATACGGGAGTGAATGATTTTTCCTATGATTAGGTATGAAATTGAATCTAAGAGCTTGGAAAAGAGGCCATTGGTTTGCTACCAACCATATTTCTTTCCCCACTCAATATATGTGAGCCAAGGTCGTTTAGTATCCGACTGCAGCGCGTTGCCCAAGAATGGTAACGGACGAGGGCCAGGCGGCAGAGGTATAGGGTAGACACGTCTGCGAGTCAGACCCGAAGCGACAACCAGGGCAATAATGCACGATATCCCTAGAGCGAGAATATGAATGAAGAGCATGGGGAAGGATTATAACCGAGCCCGATATGTTCAAGTTAGTTTACTTATAAAGTGGGTCTTTAACACAGGGAAAAAGCATGGGTAACTATTATTACCTCAGATACCCCCATAGTATATACATACCTACCGGTACCAGAGATCTTTAGAGGCTGTATTGATCGAGTACCAATGAACGTCGAGTCCATTGCTACAAGTAGCTTGAAGCTCCCAGTGAAAATCGACCAGAAACAGGCCGATACGTAGTGAAATAGGTCAAGTAGAGAAAGGTGTAGATAGAAAAGTTCGAGACGGCAAAACTCAAATTTTACGTTAAAAGTACAAAGCCCCCAATTTGGAAAGAACGTATGGAAAGCCAGACCAGGCCAGACCACGGAGCCGTCAAGGTGCCGTGCTCAACTTCTTCTTCTCAGAACCTGCCTATTGAGGTAAGTGCTTCCATTGACCTCCGAACACCCTGTACGACCATTAGAAAAATTATTAACCGTTAATTGTGATACGTCCGCGTCATGATCTTCTATTCTGACTCGGACATCTGGCAGCCTGTATGCTGAGCATAAGCGCCACGCAAGTACTGGTATGCGCTACAGCAGTTTGTGAGTATATTCGATCGATGTATGCTTCACTACCAGAATGTATTGCAATACTGATTACTTAGGCTACATCCGAGTCGAGGCATGGACATTGGTGACTGCTCACGCAAGTGGAGCCATGTTCGCACCCAAGTGTTCTCCACTCTCAGGTCCTTCGACAATTGCAGTAGATCATCCGTTTGTGATAAGCGGTACGCTCTTTACTACCAGGACATCATACGAGAGCTTGATTACGCATTTCAGATTGCATGACTTCGGAGGTGTTGGCGGTCTGTGCTTTCAGCATTGATGTCCTCAAGAACACTCTGGACCTCGTCAAATATGTGGATGGTAGGTCACACCAACTCCCGAGATCGCAAAACTTATTGTACGTCAAGTGGAGAACGATTGGATTCAGTCGGTACATGTCAAATATTCCATTGGTAAGTAGTCGTATTTCGCGTGCAATAAATGACATCATAACCATTAACGAGTCCAATCTCCTGCACCAGGGCACTGTCAATACCTCAATTATCACGGGCAGCAAGGCGCATGACTCTCCCGAGACCAAACTGTACATGGTGACTCCTACGAGGAACAGTTCATGATCACCCTTACTCTTCAATGTCTCTTATGAGCACGTCCGTTCTCTTCACAAACTCTACGTCGACTCTATAGTTAATCAGTTCGACTGGCACACCTTCGTTCAGAAGCTGAACGGTGAAATGCAGGATTTCAATCTGCTTGTAGGCTCATTCCCTGTTAATTTTGCGATATGCGGATCATGCTGACACGTCGATGATCAGGCGACAGTGCTACAGACATGGTTGATATTGCAGTGCGTCTTCTTACAGCTCGCTCATTGGTCATCTCCAACGAACGTATCCGATTAGCAAGCATGCCTGGAGAGCTTAGTGCACCCCAAGCACGGCCTCGAGTCGCTTGCAATTATATACAGCCTTCTGTATGCTCTACTCACGAAAAGGTACGTTCGACCACAGCCTCCCCTATCGATTTCAAATTATCCACTACAGCTGATAGGATGGTGTTCTTCGTGCTTGCATTCTTTATTGAATGTCCTCTGGACCTCATCACTCGAGTGCGGTCCCCTCGGTCCCTGTGAGTGTGGCGGCAATATTGACGGACCCGTATATATATTCTTAAGCTCTTTCCGGAGGCTCCGGCTGCCACTGATGCACTACTATCATGATGGTCAGCTCCGTTAGCGGAGGGCAGGATATTTTTGGTGGCGGCAACATAGAGGTCGCAGTGACAACGTTCGAGGTGCATCATATCTGTAACAAGTACTGTGAATGGGCTGGCTTGCAGAAGTATCTGAGTCAAGATGAAACAGTCGAAACTCGGGCCTCTTAGTAGTGAGCGTGATGTTTGGATTTCGCCGATGAAGACGCTCCGGACTCTCAGTAGCGAGCGTATTCACGTAAATTTACTCCTTGACACGAACTTGAAAATGATGTACAATATGACTTCCTTCTCCGTATCTGCCATGGCATGTCACAACTGATGGATCACAGTTTTATATATTTTTCCGATGGGGGTGTTCGGAGGTCAATGGAAGCACTTGCCTCGATAGGTGGCAGGTTCTGAGAAGAAGAAGTTGTAAAAGTAGAGCACGGTGGTCTGGCTTTCCATAAGAACGTGTTGCAAACTAGACTCGTGACCAGTCTGGACTACTGTCAATGCATTGCAAAATGTTCAATCACTGGGCAGAATATATATGTACGCACGAGGAACGTTCGGGAAGCCGATCCGGGCGTCATATGTGCAGGTGAACTTCTAGACATTAGTCAGCGTTGAATAATATCCCCTAACGGGTCTCTAATGATCACAAGATCAAGAGCTCAATGCTCAATTGGCAATAATAAAACTGATCCACTCAATTCTGCATCACCACGCGGTCAAGAGTTACTACTAGGCCACGAAATAAGAATTGAGCGACGCTATTAGTTTGAGGCAGAGATGTAAAGCAGTAACTGGCACTTACCCGGTTTGCCTGACATGGTGTCAACAGCTCATGCAAATGCTGAGAAAGAGCCAGCGGCTAACGAGAGAGACGGCGGGCAGATCATGCTTCCAATTGGCAGCTGATGCGCACTGACCGGAAACTCCCGAAAGAGACCTGCATGCGGAGTCTGCGTCAAGCTTGTACAGACGGTCAGACCTCACACAGACTGACTACCCACTTCCCGGACTTTCTGAGCGACAGTAGCCCGCACAATGACGATCTATAGCTTATATATCTACGATAGGTGAGTAAATTGGCTGATCGGTCACTAGATCATGATGCCCAACCGTCGAGCCAGACATTGCGCATGTGTTTACTATCAGGACTGGCACCGGACCAAGCAGCCAAGGCGAGCTGGAGAAGGAGGAGGCATCTTAAACGCCGTCTCCCAAGCTGTCTCTCCGCTTGCAACAGACAGTACCGCTCCTACCCCATCAGCATTTAGCAGTCCCCGAAATACGTTGTCATCGACATCAGGGTTGGTTGTCGCTGTGGGCGAGGATCCTGTAACACCTCTACCAAATCAAGCTGAGCATGCAAGGTCGAATACCCTTCCTTTTGATGAAGAGGCGAAGCTAGTATATGGCGTCGTCCTGTCACTCAGGAACATGGTCAAAAAGATCTCGGGAAGGTGTGCATTACTTGCTTGTCCCATTCAATCCTCAGCTGATCGTATAAAGAGATGAACAATTTACCAGCTACCGCACATCATCATACAGGCTTCACTTGTATGAAACCGTATCTGGCTACAAATTCGTTATGTTAAGCGATGCGGCTACTGACGGCCTTCGCTTCATACTTCGTCAAATCTATAATGGTCCTTTCCTCGAATATGTTGTCCGCAACCCTCTTGTTCCCATGGACTCTCGTTCTCAGGGCATCGACAACGATTATTTCCGCGCTAGTATCGACCGTCTCGTTCGTGGACTGTCAGTTTTCTTTTAATTACTTGAAAACTCTACCAATATCTACATACCATACTATAATCAAGATGGTAAACAATAAGCAAAAACACTAACGAATGCAAAGGCAACAAAGCATATTGATAATCATTAAGAGGACGGTGCGGGTATTTGTCCAGGTCCGGTGGGAGCTCCATCTTGCCTTTCCAATTGCCTCCTCAACTGCCCCATGAGTGACTTTTTAACCTCTTTCTCCTGTCTGCTGGCCCCCTTGTCGCCGTCAGCTTCCTCACTTTCTCCTGCCACTGCTTCGTCGAGGGCCAGTTTAGTTTCCCCAAGTCTGAGCATATCTTCTTCAATCGTCCCGCGACTGATGAGCTTCACGACATCTACATCTCGCTTCTGGCCGATGCGATAAGCACGGTCTTGTGCCTGCCGATCATTATGAGGATTAAAGTCCTGGTCGAACCTTTGGAGGATGAGAAACTGGCCGCGTGTACACTGATAATGTAGATCACTTACATGACAACGACGCTTGCAGCTGTCAAGTTGATACCCATACCACCTGCCTTCGTTGACAGGAGGAACACAGGTATCGACGCATCTTCGGTGAACTCATCCACAAGCGTTTGCCGCACATCTACGGCAGTGGAGCCAGTTAGAATTAGATATTTAATGTCCTTCAGCTTCAAAATCGCTTGAAGAATGTCTAGTATCTGTGTGAACTGTACAGGGGTTGTAAGGTTGGAAATTCTTTATTCAAGCAATAGGGACAAACCTGAGAGAATATTAAAATCTTTCGTTCCGCCTTCATATAGTCCTCAAGCAACCGCAACAAAACCGATATCTTTCCAGCGTTAAGATAGCAGTTTTGATCCTGGAGAAATTTTCGCGTCGACTGCGCAGCGTGAGTACGGCGCATCCACATGAACAAAGTAGGTTAGCCCTAACCTTATATCCCTGACAGAAAAATTGAAGCTCTGCATCAGTCATGACTTCCATATCCTCCTTGATATACTCAAAGACTGCGCCTCGCTTCTTGAATTCCGGCTCCTTGAGCAGTTGTTTTGCTACTGAAGTCAACGCCTGATCATCGAACAGCTTGCGGAACAACATAGGATGTGAGGCTGCTTTGCGCAGATCCATGAGCACGTTGGAGCTGTTTTCCAGGTATTTGTCCTTGGCACGAGGATTGGCTTTCGTCTTCTTTTTGACGGCTTTACCATTCGTGACTGGCGTTGTTGTACCTGATTCGTCGGGAGTAGCACATTCTGCATCCAATATCGTTTTTCGCGACCGTTGCAGAGCATCGTGGTATATCGATCGCTGTATGTCGGTCATATCACACCATTCTATCCGCTCGGTTTTTAGCGGAAGGTCCTTTAGAACCTGTAATAAAAGAAGGTTACACGTCAAGCATAACAATAGCATCATAGACTTGCCTGATCCTTGCGCCGTCGAAGGACAAACGGCGTCATCATCTTCTTAGCTCTTGAAATACGCTCCTGAGAGAGCAATGTGACCTTGGCATCGCCCTTCGTTTTGAAGATCGCTCGCAAGGTCTCCAGCTTTTCCGAGAGCATACCCGGAAGGATGAAGTTCATCAATGACTAGACGGCATTTTTTTTTTGATGTGAAGTCGAACTGAGCAGGTCGAAAGATTGGGCTCACCACTAGCTCTTGAAGGTTGTTCTGCAAAGGAGTACCTGTTAAAAGGAGTCGCCATTTTGCTTCGAATTTGAGTAATGCCTGGTAACGCTGAGACTGGAAGTTCTTCAAGACGTGTCCCTCGTCGAAAACAATAGTCTAGGTCACATGTAAAAAAACCTAAATGATATAGAGCGAATATGTTGACTTACGTCCCACTCCATTTTTCTGAAAAACTTGCGGTCTTTGTCGTCACCTTGAGCAAGGTTGTAGGTGGTGATTAGCACCTCCCACCCCGTCCCATTCTTGCTTGATCCCCGCCGTGTGTCTATTAGCATCTGTCGCAAGTTTGCTCGTTCCTCTTTGCCAGCATAGAAAGTCTGCACTGATATTGAGGGCGCGAACCGAGCAAACTCTCGACACCAGTTTTCCAGCGTTGACGATCTGCAAGAAAACGGATTCAAAGCGAATACACTATCAAAGCACGATCAAGCATACGGCACAATGACGAGATGCGGGCCAAAGTTTCCACGTTCCTTGAGCAGAGCGAAGAAACTGATGACTTGTATGGTCTTCCCGAGGCCTGGATACTCTCGTGAGCGTCCTGACTGTTCAAACCGAGGGAGCACAAACCCATTTCGTCGGCTAGAATACAACTGTGTCTTTTCCGATAGAGCAAAAACAGCCAATTGATGCCAAGAAGCTGATAGTCCTTGAGCATTATGCCTTCCGCAATCATTGAGGGTTGAGATGAGATGAAGCCCTTGGATGCAGCATCGTTTGAAATTTTCAATGCACGTAGACTCAACGAGCCTTCCTCAGTTTGATCCGGGGCTAGTGACGCTTCCTTGCCTTTGCCTTTGCTTGACGAATCTTCCGTAGTCCAAGTCGCAATAGCAGTGCGCAAGGTTGAACCAATTTGCTCGCACTCTTCAAGGATGCCATCGACAGTGTCGTAGCCTTGAAGGATTTCCTGGCAGTCTTCGAACATACGGGGGCTGATTCCGGATGGTCCTGCCTTCTTCTTGCCTTGGTTAAGTTTGGTATTGAGGTCCGCTATTGAAGAGTAAGGCCGAAGCTCGATGATCTTCTGCGCTTGTTCTGGGGTACAGCCTATTGTGATCTTAGAAGCTGCGCTTGATGGAGATAGCAGTAGGAAAGATATACCAGTTAATTCCTGAATAGCATCTACATTGGCCTGGCTGAAATACTCAAACGCTGCCCTCTCCCGAGAAATTTCTCCGTTCTGACGTGTTCGTGGAAGCTCCTCCTCGCTTTCACTGGCTTCGGCCTCGTCGTCGGAGAGGATCAACTTCTTTGGTCGCTTGCGGCGTGGGGCCATGATGGCAGGTGTGGATGGGGATGCAGGCGACATAGCTCTGGGTATTGGGATATTGGGAACCGCAGGGGACCGTGTGGTATCTAATGTAGATCTGTTAGCATAGATGGATGATTTCTTGGCCTTCTCCCTGAGAGCAGCGCGCTGGGTTTTGGTGGCTTCATCGACCTCTTCCACTCTCCCAGTAGTCTCGACAGTAGGTGGTTCTGGCGCTGACATAGACGGTGCTTTAATGACGGTGGTAGAATTAGATGGAGTCGATGTGGATTGGGGCTTCCATGACGAATCAGAGAGGAGTAAAGATGCCTTGTTGTCATTCCCATTAGCTTCATTCCAAGCAGCCCTGAGGGTGGCTAGGTCATAACCAGGGTGCGAAAGCTGGAACACAGTGAACACATATGAGTCAGTGTGGTCTGGGCGCTGGCCACGAACGATCCGCTTCGAAGGTCCTTCCAGCGACGACCTGACATCCAGCATCGATTCATCCGACGAATGCGACTGCCTTTCTGCGTTCACATTCTGTTTACGCCTTTGCCCTGGATGCTGGATATCTGGAGAGCCAGGGGTTACCATCCCGAGAGGTAGAGTGTCGGAGGGTGTTCCGCGATTCATACGCTTTCTCGGTGGACCTTCATCCCCAAAACTGTCAACTTCCGATAACGGTCTCACATCTCCAGCCCATGGACGCGACTGACGCGTGAATGACGCGTGAGCAGGGCCACTACCGTGGACAAACCCACTTGATGAGGACAGGACGTCGGGCACGGCTGAGGGACCGGACTGACTCCACAGATTGAGGTGATTAGGGCCAGTCGTTGAGGAGCTACCTTGAGCGTACTGGAGATGATGTGGTTGATAAGGCTGATGATAGCCTGCATCTTGAAGTAGGGGGCTGGAATTGGGGACGAGGACTATGCCTCGTGACGGAGTCGCTGGGGGATGGTATCGCGCTGGTGCCGTAGCATCCCGGGACTGAGGAGGAGGGACAAAGGAAGGATAAGCGACGTTACTAGTGGCTGCTGAAGAGTTAGTAGCTTCAGATCCATCTTTGTTGGGCTTCTTCTGGAACCTTAGTCCGCCAACTGCAGTCGTTTTCTGTAGAGACGACGGGCGCTTTGTGAGAAAACGATACAAAAAGCTGAGTTCTCAACTAACTCTACTGCTTGCGACGTCGTCGACAGACATCGACGACGACATACCAAGTTAAATTTTGGAGAGGATGAGAAGAACCCAAGGGATTTGTAAGTTGTTGCCTACAAGTTGGTGGGAGGCAAAGTGGATGTACGCCATTTACCCGTAACGTCGGAGAGTCAATGAATGTGGCACAAGAAAACTATATTTCCACTAGATAATAGACATGAAAAGCCAAAGGCTGTACAATAGATAGGTGCATGGTATGTAAGGACACTGAAGCCGTCGCGTGTGGATGGAGAGTAAAGACTTGCATGGTCACGGAACATATGCTGCGTCGGTAGAAGGTGAATGCATATGGAGCAAACGTGTCCACTGTCGATCCTATTAAAAGGAGTGAAGCAAGATGTTGTGATACCATGTGCACGACGGCCTCTTGACAGATGCGGCGGGGAGGCAAATAGCACACTCGTCTCTGGTAATCGGATACCAGAAGTCGACGACGAAAAACAGGTTTGAAAGATTTATTGTCAGATATGGACTACACATAAAGATGTAAGAGCCTGCACGTAGATGTGACGACGCACGTAGAGAAGAGTCTAGCACATTGCTAGTGATGTGCCGCACAAATACTCAGAATCGACCAACGGATCAGGAGTATATCAAGATCGCACAGTTCCATGTCCCGAATACTAAGTGCCAATTCAACTTTGGACTTGATCATACCAAGTTCCTTGCAATGAAAAGCTAATGAATATTTCCTAAAGAAAATGTAAGTTTAATTGAAACAAACAAACGATCTACTCACTTCAATCGAGGTATAGTAACACGCATCGGTATTGAATGACCACATCCAAATGATCATTTATAAAAAAAATGGGATCTAGCGAGACCCAACTGAAATTCTATATACAAATGAAGCTGGTAAAACTCACGAGAAGCCCCAGAAATTTATGATTGATCATGCATCATAAAAAGCTCACGAGAGAAGAGACATACAGTCCTGCTGTAGGCTTCATATCATGAAAGTAGGCCCATGTAGAGGTTGCAGCAACGGCAACAAAACCTGGGAACTTCCGGGGGAAAAATCAAACAACATAGAAAACGGGTTTAACCTAGAAACTCGCTGAAGCTGCCTGAAAAATTGCGAAAGATCAGCGATACAAGTTCACATGAGCCACTCAAAGACGTTTCAAAGAAGGGAAAAAAAAAGTATAAAATTAAGAAGAGAAAATGAACTGCGGATGCCTTTATTGAAGACAAAGAGACTGTAAGAGATGGTGGTGGTTCGAGTTCAAGATGGTTATCACCCGAATTACCACTTTGGCAGTGTCAAGGCACTTGCCGAACTCCCAGAGGACTGCGCACGCCTCAGCAGCCCAAGCGTTTCTCTATTTCCCTCCTTACTGCAGCCATCATGCTTGGACTCTTCGATATGATGATGTTGTTAGGGTCATTGGCCTTGTCACTGGCCATCTTGGTGCCATTAGCTGGCGCATTAGTGCGCTTCAGAGCGCACTACAACCCAAAGGGTCTGCAACTTGATGCAGAGGGCGGTGTGCAGCCTCATACTGGCCCAGTCATCTCATCCTTCTTTTCAATGTTGAGAAGGGTACATAGAATCGAGGTAGGTATTCTCGCACATTCAGATGACCAGCGCTTTGACATTAATATTGTGTAGGGTTGGCCAGGACTATACAAGGGATTGAGTACGAGCTCAACATAATATTATTATGCCACATCTGACGCATATTGCCTAGTGCCTACGTTGTTGTCAACTCTCGTCATCACCTTCTTCTTGATGATATTTTTGAGTGACAGCAACCTTCGCCATGGAACATACAGCGCCCCTGATACAGGCGTTGTCGGCATACTCGTCTATAGCATTTTCGCCATGCTTGTTTCTCTTCCTCAAGTAATCATCACGAACCGGTTAGATCGTTCTATTCGGTTCATTTGACAGCGTTTTGAACTAATCTACAATGATCCGGTTTTTTAGCGCAATTACAACACCTCACAAGTTGCCGTACTTGAACCCGATTTACTCACTCCGTGTTCTCCTGACACCCACCGAACGTCGGAGACCTTGGATTCTCTATCTCACTCCCGGTCTCCTTACCGCCCAAGTCGCCCACATCGCCTACATTGTTCTTGGTTTGCGATCGATCCGGCAGCTTCTTCTCCCGGAACTCGCGAACCCAGGCATGCCTCGCAGAGAAGAAATTTCCCCTGTCAAACTCGTCATATTCTTTGTCATCACGCTTCTGAGCACAATTATCCTAACCCCTTTGGAAGTTATTGCCATCAGACTGTCTATCCAACGGAACCACGCGGCCCCTGAGTTCAATTCGATCTCACAAGAGGAAGAAGGCGATGCTGAAGAAGCAACCGAGTATGCCGGTATGGAAGAGGATGTCATTGGGTATGTAAAATCACCTTTCTCGTTTTTGCTCCCTGAGATAACAATTCATAATTGTAGCCTGAGAACCGAGAGGGAGCCATATGTCGGCTTGGTTGATTGCGGGAAGAGGATTATCGAAGAGGAAGGATGGGGTGCTTTATATCGTGCATGGTGGTTGACGACATTGGGCAGCCTGAGCGGTGCATTCTCATAAAGATTTTCAATTTTCTGGTCCATACCGAATTCTTCTCCCTTCGCCCTTCCCTCCTTCCCCCCACTGGTGCATATCCCGATTCGCGAAGGCGCCTTTCAAACCGGAAACATACTATGCACATTGTATTACCGTTGTACTTGGCTGCCCCTGTTAATTTCATCTGTCAATTGCCCACATCTTACTTCATGTATTCGATGGGTGTGGCATGGTCCGATTGATCTGTTGCGTACAACAATGTTGACTGACAGCGAACGAGGAAAGCTATCGATTACAACGCAACCTACAAACAAACGTCACTAGGTGCTCGAAGCTTGAGGCTCCAGATGTAAACAAGTACTACCCAACACTCTTCACAGCTGTCTACATTCCTCTCGTGCACCTCGAGCTTGGCACGATGCTGGTTCACATCGAATTATGTAGGCCAGAGACTTCGGCAACACAGCGTATGACGAGCTATTACTATAATTCGCATTACCCCAAATACGGCAGGATCAAGTGTCCTACTATCGACCCCCCATTATGTTAACCCATCTCCCCGCTCGATTATTCTCCAGGCGAGCCATCCGTATGTGATGAAGCCGCAGTGTCGGACGTAGCTACAGACGACGGCTGCCCCCCTGTCGTCGAACTGGCGTTCCCTTGCCCAGAAGTTGCACCCCTCGACATCATAGAATTCAATAAATATGCCAGTCCGCTCACTTGCGGTGACTGTAGTAGCGACACATTTATCTCTAGACTCAAAATTGTTCCATTGGAAGTAGACCCTCGTAGCACAGCCGCCGGCTGCGGCTGATCTGGAGGCGGGAGCGAAGTAGCGGGAATCGGCACTATTCCGAGAGCGTGTAGGGCAGGCAACGAACTGACCGGAAGCTGTATTGGAATTGCAGTAGAAGCCGATGTTGCAGTGGAAGCAGCCGGAGGAGCTGATGTAGGTGTCGAGTAAAAATTCGAATTTGTAGTCCCTTGAGAGGTATTGGTATATGGTTGAGTGAATGCGTATGGGTACGTGCGATAGTACTGGGCTTGCGAGGCTTGAGGATAATAGGTTGGACGAAAGGAACTGACGGCGACATTGGCTGCGATGCGTTTTTCACGCTGTGACGCGTCTAGTTCGTTCCGTGCGTTGCGTAACTCGGTGCTGACAGATGATGTTTCTGCCCGTTCGTACTCCGCCATAGCTTGAGTCAGCACATATCCTTGATCATCTGGAGAAGGCCGCTAAGGAATACGTAGTAAAGAGTCAGCAAAAGAAAGCCCGTTAAACGGAAAGAACAAACCATGCCGGACTTCATTTTGGCGCGTCGAAATCGCGACTCAAGTTTCCTCAGTCGACGGTGACATTCCAGGGCAAATTTAGTGTCTATGACGAGCAGATTAAGGAACTCCACCGCCGTGAAGTATGAGACAGCGTTTTCCTACCTTCAATCTCATCCCGGATCACATCGTGGGCCTTCCCCTTTCCCTTCGCACGTCTCCTTTCTGCGACGGTCCTCAAGTCTTCTTGAGGTTGTTGGAAGACGTGGTAAGGAAGAAGCCGATGGACAACATCCACTGCATCAACAAAAGGAGAATCCACGTCAGGATTGAGCACTGCTGCGTGATCAGCAGCAAGGCACGACGCAAAACTGTCCAGAGCATGAGTAAAGGCCATTTTATGAATCTCCAAGACATACCCCTCCGCAGTTTCCCTGGTTATACGCAAGTCCTCGGCCATTCCATTGTTCAAATAACTCACTAGACCAGATGCCGCATTACTGGTGGATCCGTTTACAATGGGAGTGTGTAAAGATGATAGACTTGCGACCGGGTCCTGCAATGAAGAGGAAGAAAAACTTTGAGGTGATGGATCATTTGATAGCCAAGTAGCCGTGTTAGATGACTCCTCGACTGGTTTCAGAGAGAAGCTATGCGCAGAAAAAGAGCTCTGCGCATTCAACATTTTCTTGACTTTGTTGTGTTTGTGATGCTTTGCCTTGTGACAATCCTCGTGACCGCGCGAACGGCAGAATTTAGGGCAAGCCTCTTCGAGGGGCAGTCCATTTTTTGTATAATAGAGTAGGTATACTACTTAATCGTTGATGGTTCAACGGTCAGAAGTCTCTTCGGTAATCGGGATGGCTGGTCGTGTGATGAGGACAGATTTGAGCTTCTTCAGCCAATCAGACGCTTGAGCAACCTCCTCAGCATTGCTATTTGCAACACGTTCTAGGTAATCCTTGGCAAGCAACAGATCCCCTCCTACAATCACCATGTTATGGCGTGCGACGAATATACTTGACTTGGCATAGTCTTGGACAGGCCGCTCTACAGAACTAAGTGTGACTTGGCGGAAGCTTGGCCAGGGAAGAAAATCAAACCTTCGATACGACAGATTTCCACAACTCGTCGGTGGTATGCCGCGGCCTCCGCTTGGTCCTCCAGCTCCTCGTGTAATTTGGCAAGTTTCATATGGATGGTAGTCTCACGGTGATCGGCACCAAGTAAAGCACGCTTCAGACATTCGATGGCCTCCTTCAGCCTGTGGGTATGGTAGCTCTATCAGCGGCCCCTTTCCCAAGGAACGGGAACAAAAACGGACCTTCCAATTTCTTCGTAACAAGCGCCTTGGGCTTGCCACAGGCGGACATCATATGGCCTTGGTAAAATGTCAGTTTCTTACAAAATAAATAGGGCAGTGTCAAAAACTGACCTGAGAGCAGTGGCATGTTGATAGTAATACAGTGCATATCGGTGCATACTTAGCAATTCATAAGCCTGGCCAAGACCATACCACGCCCTGTAATCCTTCCGATTCACATCTCAGAGACGACGTGTAATTAGCATGCAACCGGTTCAAGAATCGGTGGATTACATACCAACTGCTCGACGATATGCTTCGATGGCGGCATGTGAGTTTTTCATCTCGACGTACTCATGGCCCATCAACGTCCACGCAGACAAATAGGTTCGGTCCAGCTCGGTCGCCCGTCTGAAGTATTTAACTGCTTTCTCGTGCTCTGCGCGGAGAGAGTAATGATTCCCTGCATTCCAAAGGTTAGCACACACGAATAATATCGGCTTCATATCATGACTGACCAACCAAACAGCAAACTTCCGGTCGATCTTTGTCGAGTTCAAGAAATTCATGCGCTAGCCTAGAAAGCTTCAGCCGATTGTCGGTGACATAGAGTATGTTGGAGTAGACGTCAATATCATCGATACGGTGCGGAGCAATCACCAGGATTTTTTCAAATTGTTTTTCTGCCTGTCCAAAGTCTTTTTTATCATAATCACATAGAGCACTGGTTCATAAGCAAAGGACCGACCATGCAAATGATACAAGGCACATGCCCGTAGACTCATGACCCACGCATTGTCACGGAAACAGTCATCCCCAAGAAGACGATCGCACATGGCCAGCTCGTTTTCTGATGGACTGTGAAGCTCGTTCATCGTTCGAATTTGAAACAATAGAATGAGGGGATGAGTTGCAGGAAGGGGCAACAGCGGAAGAAGTGCTGTCAACTAACAGTCATCAAAAAAGGCAAGCTTTGATATGCTCTCAACCAACCTCGTCACCATCACCCACACAATTGCACAAAAGGGTCCATACCGACCAGTTCCAGTGATAGCCACTGATGGACTGTATGATGCTTTCAATGGCTTCTTCTCGACGGTTGAGACGTGATAAGAAAACGGCTTTCCTAGAAAATGAAAACAAAGATTATATGGAGATGGTACGAGGAGAGTGCAGCGATAAACTTACAGGAAAAGAAGCCAAGGATCTGTAGCGTTCTTGACCATGTCCAGAAGAGTTGTAAGCAGACGATTTATTGGGACGGGGGGTTGTCCTCGAGTATCTACCAATGATAGGTTTCGAAAGGCAACAGAGAGCGCCATGAATATAGACCCACTATTTTGTCTGTACCAGTCTCGCTGCGCTTTTCGTTCTGCAGCCTTCAATGAACACGTCAGCTGCTGTTGGAGGTCATGGCTTGGTGACAAACCAAGAAACAACTATACACGTAAATAAATTGTGCTTTGGCACTCTTGCAGTTCTTCACAGTGAATTCAGCTCTTGTGAACTCTTTCGCTGTCATAAAAGCTCGAGCAGCACATAAGGCGGCTTCATCCTGTGTTTCTAACTCGGTTTCTTGGGCACGGACTCCAGGGAAGTGTGACGGAAGATGAGCCTGGTTTCCAGGAGTAACAGGGATGCATAGTGCAGCACTGGAAGCAGGCGATGGCTCCGCAAAAGGTAACGATAGCCTAGGAGACCGAGAGCGCGCAGGAGTAGATGTTGAAAATGTGGCAAATGCTTCAGAAATTAAAGCGTCACGTTTGTTTGAAGGGATGGCATAATACAATTCAGAAGACCTAAGAAATAGAAAGTCCTGAAGTCAGCCACATCCAACCAGATCCAACCATCAGCTCGAAAAAAAAACCATTTGGATGCAACTGATAGCCCTCTTTCTGTGCAATCTTGGATTGATTGCCGCAAGTCGGCAACAAGTCTGGCATCCATCAGAGGTACCGGAGATGACATGATGCCGCCGGCCAAGGTCGACTAGGTTAGAGGACCTGACGAGATACCTGAGCCGAACCGACCGTCAGGAAGAAGGTCGCGGAAGAGTAAGTTTGTAGCACCTTACGGAACAGATATCGAGAAGAGGTAAGGTTCGAGAAAATCTGAAAGAAAGCCAAGAACAAACTCAAAATGCAAGTTGGAGATAATCGGAGCGCCGCACAGAGGTGAATTCTGGAATGCGAAGGGAAGAACTTTGAAAATTTGACGGATCAGATACTGATGAAATACGACCTTCCACTGGCAGCTGCTGCCACTTGTGGCATAGTCAGTGACTTGTTGAGTCATGCAGTCCTGCTCCCACCAGGCTCCCACGCTTTAAATGGTAAGTAATCGTTTGGCCTTGTGTAGTAATTTACGTGCTGAACGCTGAGCGCTGAGTGACAACGCCTCCGATCCTTCCTATTGCTTCAGGCTCGACAATCTTGCCAACCCTGCTCCTTAGCCTGACGGCAATCTATTCGAACTTTCCTTCAGTTCGAAGTTAACGTGCAGTATTCAACTTGGAGCCGCTTTTAATAGAATTAGAAGTGCACCATGTCCAGCTGCGCAATAATCCTCTTGCCATTCCTCTTGTTCTTCTGTGTCAGGTTATATTTTGTCATATTTTCTTCCAGACGCATCAGGCTCGCCCCGGCAAACCCCAGGCCTCAACGGACCTGCAGCATTGCTATTTTTCTTGGTTCAGGTAAGCATTTATTTACTGGTCCTCCAGGACAGCTTGACCCTGTCGATTGTAGGGGGACATACCAGCGAAGCATTGAAGTTGGCTTCTGCGCTAGATTTCGGTCGTTACTCTCCACGGACTTACATAGTCAGCGAAGGCGATGCGTTTAGTGCACAAAAAGCTCTTGCTTTGGAGCACCTTAAGGCCACTGACGATACTTTATCCGACGTACGGAATATGTCGAAATCCCCGGGATTTGACTCATTTAAAATAGGATCAACCGCAGTATAGGCTCTTGACTATACCCCGTGCGCGTCGCGTCCATCAGTCACTGCTTAGTACACCGCCAGATGCGGTCAAATCACTACTAGCTTGCATGTATCTTGTCTCAGTTCGCCCGTTGTTCAATAAGGGAGCGTTTCGGGAACCATTTGTGGACCTTCTGATCCTTAATGGCCCGGGAACGTGTGTCATTTTATGCGCAGCAATTCTTCTGAATAGGGTAAGTTCTATATTTTTTTTCAAGGCATGCTTGCATAATTTTGATTCGTGATTTGGCAACATTGATCCAAATCAGATTATCGGACTACCTAGTCCACGGGTGATGTACGTTGAATCTTTCGCCCGTGTCAAGTCCCTCTCACTTTCTGGAAAGCTGCTCTATTATTTTACCGACCGGTGAGATTGCAGTGTTATCTACAGCGAAAATAACTCATGCGCCTTCTAGCTTCGTGGTCCAATGGCCAGATCTGGTGCAGTCCGGCGGTCGGGAAATTTACCGCGGATGCCTTGTATGATTTTTACACGGAACCCGATAATTGTTATTTAATTAACAAGACTCATTGTATTCAACTGTTGTCACATGCACTCGTCATTAACTGGTACTGACTGCTTGGCTCCAGGCTAAGCCCAGTTTGTGAAATTTCCTCCATTACGACTTGCTCAAACACCGGTTTTTTTACGTTGTGTGCAACATTCAATTCTTGGACGATACCGCCGGAGAGCATTACCGCTTCCGTACTTGCTTGGCAGCGTCGATACGTGTCATATCTATTGCTCATAAGAGATTTCATTCATCAGTCCACGAGACCAAATTGACCTTCGAGGCGTTTCTGTGAGAAGTCTTTGGGGCCACAATGGTACAACTAGATTCACATCGTGTACACAATATGAACAATTAAGCTACGCCTAGCTAAGCCACGTTAAAGCGTGAGGATAAGCACAGGTTTGTGGAGTAGAAACTTCTACTTTACTTTCTTGTCCAACGATCTTCCCCGTTACTTCCGCCTCTTCTGGATGGACTGGCGCTCCTCCCGCGGCCGCCTTCCCTTCTGCCCGGTTCCCACCCACCGCCTCCACCTTCCGTTTTTGCAGGGTGAAGTCTTCTCTCCAGTCTTTGTCCTGCGCGGAGAGACGAAACTAGTTCTTTTGAAGCGAGGCGAAGATGCATGAAATTACAAAAACCACCACGGTTACATTCTCCGTTCTCATTTTGGCGACAACACGCTTCCCGGAAGTCCGTAACAGGAGAGAGTTCCGCGTATAACGGCCGTCCTAACAGGCGAAAGTAAGGTGGATATCCGGGTCAAAAAGAATCTCACGACCGACCTGCATACCACCGATCGTTTAAGTTGTCTACAGCTGCCTGTGCTTCGGTTTCCCACTCGTACCGAGCGTAAACGTTGCCAATTAAATGGTCACCGACATTGTCGCAAACCTAATGGAGTTGAATCATGATGCAAGTCTTGGATCAAGACAGTTACTCACATGCAATTCCAACAAATGTCCGAACTTTGCTAATTCGCAATACAAATCTTCATACACCGCATCAAATCCTTCTTGTAGCTCGGCCTCGGTGAGCTTACAAACAGGATCATGGGCGGGATTATGATACACATTCGGAAGTAAGATTGTTTGCGAAAACGGTGGCCTTATATGTTTTCTTGAGCATCTGTCGCCGTGTCTGCAAGCACCAATCTAACCATTGGTTGTATTCAGCATGACTTGTGAGCGACGCTCGATTATAACGTACCTTGTAGTAGAAAGAGCAATTTACACGATCTTGCTCTGTTCCGAAGATGTTTGCCTAGACGGTGTTCAAAGATATAACTAGCAACAATAAATTATTGACGCTCACCAAGTGAGATGCCATGTTCGATTGTACGATTCTACTTGGTTCGTTGGAAAGAACGACGAGTGCAACTCGAGCGCTCTGAGCTCGAACAGTGACAAAGGAAGATCGCGGAGTCCCAAAACTTCTTGATGACCAAGCATTATAATTATGGTATTCAAAGTACTCAGTAAGTGAGCGAATTAACTTTTAAGCAAGTAGGTATGTTCTCGAGGTCCAGATTATTGAGAAGAGCAATACAGCACAGACACATTGATTCTGCACAGCTGCTCATATTTTTGCTCAACCCGTGCAATATGTGGCCATCTGTTCCAGCCCACTGCGGCTCCGAGTCTCATGGCCCGCCGCCTCATTATTCTTGGCTTTGTTCCTCCAGACTTTTCGGGGCGGCTCAAGACGGTGTAGCCTTTTCCGCTTCGGTTGTTTGTGTTATTACACGCATCCGAAGATATCCACAAATAGTCTAAGTCTGCTAGCCTGCGCCAGACTCAAACAGCCAATCGAACTCAATTGCCGATATCTGATACCTTTTCTAATTCTAGCACAGGCGTTTCATCCTTTCTGATTGGAACCTATGCTCTCCGAGTCCAAAGGACTTACCGAGTTTTGAAATAAAAGTAGGGTTCCTGCCAAGTGGCCTGTTTCCTTGGCATATGCTTGACTGATGGAAGTTCCATGTTGAATGGAGCTCCAAGTGCCTCTGGCCTAATGAAGGTAATCTGATATAAGAAGATCCGCCAGAAGTTCAAACCTCTGTCCCTCTTCTCGCATGAACCTGACGGCCGCTTTTAAGATCATTCCCACCTCCAGAAGAGGTGCAGGTTTGGTAACTTCCTTGCGGCCCGCGACATGATTAATTGGTATGTGAGAGTGACGGTAAACTTGACCAGTCAGCAAGCAAATCAAAGCTCTAATCGTTACTTGAATAAAATTTAACTGACGGCTGCCCCTTTCGAATAACGTCAGAAGTTGGAATTACAAAGCGTTCCACACGACTAGATTGCTTATCAGGAGGCTCTGAAAATCCTGCATTCGGTTTGAGAAATATTGCTTTATTGGTAGGGAGGGGTCTCACGGGACGAATGTGGAATGTGTGTAGCCTATGTGGAACATGGATGCATCGGAGTGTGACGGCCTTGATATGGAGTACATCTAATACAAGAGATAATATTGCTGTTCAGTATATTGTACAATGCCCACTACTCTGGCAGCATCTGTCACAATACGTAAGGAGCGGCTCCCAATTCTACACGCAAGCAGGAATAATTGAAAAGATCAAATAATTGTGAATACAATCTAAATGTTGGTCGTAGTCAGCCACGTCGTGAAGGCTCCCATGACATAAAGGAGTCTTCGCGAATAGGTGATGAATCCGACACGGATGACATAGGAATATCCCAGGAGGTAATTCCTTGCAGAGTCTGTGGAGAGACTGTCGAAGCAGGCATGGTGCGCCCCGATGCTAAACCAAAAGTGGTCAATGGGGGAATGAATTTATGAGAGAGCGGATGTTGTATTTGATTGATATCGTTAGGTGGTGTAGTGATATTGCCTAGTGTCGTCCTGTTGAATGACGGTAAGTTGATGCAGAAAATAACCATGGGTAAACTCACGTAGCAAGACCGTCAAGTTCCATAATTCGCTGGTTAAGGGCGCAATTATTGGATCCATGGTGGTGATATGCCGACCGGCTTAGGATGTCCGCTGCTTTACGCAAGCGCAGAGAAAGCTCGAGCACTACATTGTAGCTCGATTCTTCGGTCAGGCAGTCACAATGACCGTGTGCAGAAGTATCGTGGCAGTGATTAGACCGGCAAGTATCGTCGAGATAACCGGTGATAACATTATGTCCCAGGTTATCTTCACCTCCAATCAAACCCGGAAACGACATGAAAATAGAAGCAAGATCGAATTCTCCGGTAAGTGGTTGCTCTCCCACAACAAGAGGTTGAGTTTGCGCATATTCATCGGTCGGCGTCATTATAGGAGGAGAGGGTGTGCTCAAGGGGGATGATATATTACTGAAGTAAGGAAAGTATGACGCAGATGTGTTTGGTAAGTCGGCAGGTGGTTGAGGAAAAGTCAAGGCAGGACGTGGGTGTGAGGGTGATGGAAGCTGAGGAGACGGATGTGACTCATCCCTAGGGCTTGATATCGAACAAGTAGTGCGAGATGGAGAGGCGCTCGACGAAGATGTGCTTTTTGTCTTGGTTTGCTGTTTGGTCTGTTGCTGCTCAACGGCCGAACCAGACTGAGAGCGGGTGTGCCACCTCTCAAATTCTACTTCTGGGGTCGAACCCACTTGAACCCAGCGAGGATGGGGTTTGTTCTTCAACTGTTATGAATATTGAGCTTAATATTTTTTTCCTGTGGTATGACCATACAAACCTCGCGTATCACTCCCTCGAGCTCGGCAACTCGTTGACGAAGGCGCGAACCCTCGTCTTGAACTTCGTTTCGTTGAGAAGGATCATCCACTTCGTAGACACAAAGGCCGGTCTATAGGACACTCGCTATCAGACATTAGTAGCACATGTTTTATATAAAGACCCTCACCAGACCTAATTGCGTGCAGCGGCCACAAGGACGCTTCCGGTCGCACTGTTGTACAATATATCTTCAGAATGACGACGTACTACTAGGTTTTGTACGTACCATTCTCTTGGATGTGTGGCAATTAAGACATGATTGAGTTGTACGATTGCGTCGACGCTTGCGATGGTCTCCGTCGGAAGTAGGGTTAGCCTCTGTGGTCCGCTTTTTGCGAACAGTCCTTGAGCTCTGTGGACATGCTAAAATTTGGGGGGTGGTTCTAGCTCCATGAGGATGATGAGATGTGAGATATTTGTAGTTGCTCATCGATCACAGCCTTGGCTTCGTAACCCGAAAAACTTAACCGTTGACGCAACATGGGATCGTAATAGAAACCCGGCACAAAATACCACACAACCCCGATGAACTAGACCCAGAAGACAACTTTAAAAAGGCGGAGACAAAACGAGGCGCATCAAGATTACTCAGAATAATCATTTCCGAATCTGCTTACCTAATATGGGTATTAAGATGCGAGCGCGTGATACAAGGAATACTCCAAGACGAAGAAAAAACAAAAAGAAGATGGATGAACGCAATAGATAAACGTCTACAACTAGATAGAGTAATAGCAAGCAAAATAAAAAGAAACAAAAAGACATACAACCTAGTCCACTCCAAATAAACCCAAAAACTGGATAACATCCTTCGAGGTTTTAGTGGGTATTACACTCCCCAGGTCCCCGCAGGTAGTTCACAGAGCCCCACAGACCCCCCTAGTAACTAGGGAGTGCGTAAGTACATTTTTCCTCGGACCGCTATCCCCGATACCGCTATAAGCGTTTATATAGGACTAGACAGTGTCAGTAGCTATATAATAGACTCGCTTGTCCAAAAGAAAAAAAAAAGGAACCCGGCACAGTGATACGGTGCAGGACTCAAGATGCTAAATTTGATCAGGAGACGAGGAGAAGTTTCAAGTTGGAATTGGCGCCGCGCTAATCTTCCCACCAAGATGGAAAGATCAGAACACGAATGGCCATAAAAGGACTCGGACGCAACTCGGATGTGAGTGCATTAACAGTCACGGAACGGTTGTTCGTCATGTGACGTTAACTTTTTAATCACTGTTAGTGTTCAAGCGAATTAGTACAAGAAAAGGCCAGCTAAGTCCACTCCGAAGACCAACTCTTTCGGAACAGAGTACCGACATTTCATATGCCAAGCAAATATTAGTGATACCCAAGACGCTTTATCCCGGATCCTAGTACGTATAATGTACGTGACTTAGATTGATCTTCTGTAAGATCAATATCGATACCAAGGCATGCGGTATTGCCGATCCCATCAGAACCACGAAACTAACCGTGTAATATGCTGCCAGCTTACGTCGAACTCAACTATTATTATTATTTTATCAGTGTTAATGATAGTCCTGCCCTATGGTAGACAAGTTCAACTATCAATTCACGCGACTGATGCTAATGTTTTTTCCCGATCATTGGACGTTTGACTCTAGCCTTGCAGCCCGTTTGTATGATATTGTCACGGTTGCAGCGTTGAACGTTGAATATTGATTAGTCGAATGGTCTCGACTGTCGAAACAATTATATCAAGAATCTTATCTTTCCATTCACGACCTAATTATGCGCCGGCCAACACCACAGAGTACCTAAATTTGTGTTGTGGTATCTAAACGGCGCGTACCATTTTTCAAGTTGGGTGCGGCAGACAAGTTCTATGATCCTATCGAGTTGCACTGAGATCCGACGTGAGAATTGTTTTATAGCAGACAAAGAACCTTCCACTTTACTCACCGCATTCTATCAGAGCTGTGTGGGCTTGCTCATCATGTATGACGCCCGGAACTCCACAGTGAGTTGAATGTGAAAGGTCGACACATCCCATGTCGACAAGTTGCAAATTACGCCAAGACACTGTTGACGTTCATTTTATCTTATAGGATATGAATGCTCCCTCGGAGCGGAGACTATTTTGCTGTGCCTACCTACGACAACCCATTTTCAGTCAACATGAGTCAAATATATGAATCGATCAATAAGGCGGCCCAGGCCCCAGGTTGTGATAGCGCTGGATCCCGCAGACTCGTCGGTGTCGCAACATTACTTTGATTGACAATGATCCCCATTGTCACGTGCTCGTCCAGACTTCCAGACTCCTGAGGCATACTTAATTTACGAGTTCGTTTGCATCGTAGCCGCTTTAAAATGACTTTGAGTGTGTCCGCGGAGATGTTTGAAAGTTGCGCTTGCTTTGAAGGCACCACATGCGTCCGAATAAATCAAGACGATCTTAGTTGGGGAAACCCCCGACATTCGGACACATGATTGGACTTACCGGGTGCTGAATTTAGAGAAGCAATTTGATCAATGTTGCTGCGCAATTCCTTCCGCCGGCGCGAGACATCGCGAGACGGGGATGTCTCAGGGTCGCTGTTTGTAACGTAAGAACTGAACGAACAGTCTACTCACATGTACCTAAGCTGGTTTTAATTGCAAACCACTTCACCACACGACTATCGCAGCTTGTCGCGGTGTCTTTGTTGTCGTCGATGGCGCCTGCGTCGGCAGAAACAATAAAGTAAGAGATGCTCTGCATCTAAATTTTTAAACCGCACCACTAAAAAGTATTGTGCACAGCACTATAGCACTTGGGCATCAGCTATTAGTTGGGTCTCAGGCTGGAGAGTCGTGATTGGTAATCCCAGGTCACATGGGGGGGGGGGGGGGGGTTGCCGCCTCGAATTATGCCAGGGGACTCCCAGAAACAGCCCAGAAACTTTGTCAACTTCAAGGTAATGTATGCGCAGCGCCCAGCGCGCCCCTCGACATTTGAAAAGGTAGACAGCACGCTCGACCGGTACTAGACTGCAGACCAGAATGCAAATATTGTCATCGTGACCCCTTTGAAGGCTAGCGAATTTATTTGAATAGGATGCTTTTACTTACCAGCCTGAGGTTCCGACGCGCTATACCATATGCTCACCTATTCTCAAATGAAGAGTTACAATATAATGACACAAACTTGAAGTGCCATATCACGGGTGATTAATCGATTTCCTCTCTGCTATCCTGTGTTGCCAGCAAATTGAAAGGATTGGTGTCATTCCATTTCAGGGAAACGGCGTCAGCTATTCGAGAAGACTACGAATAGATGTGAAGCTCCACACGGCATCACGTTCGTTTATACTATGACCACCGGTTCCGCACATACAAGTTCTCGCTCTCGGCATCATGATCCATACCGTGAGTACTGTCTTGGCATGTCGATGTCAGGTACAAGTCTAATACTAATGATACACTATCTGCATGTTTCGTGAGCCTATGGGGTACCTTTTTGCATCTCTCCACCTGCGTATGTACATCAACTCGACAATCATCTAATTTGGCACAATGCTATCACTGACAGTATGTACCAACTCATCTAACTCAGCGCTCTTAACTTGATATTTTCGATAGACCAGGTAAATATTATCACCGAACCAGCCGAACCCCAAGGCTAATTCGGAGCAGATCTTATCACACATCGACTTGGTATCCAGGATCAACCCCTTGGACTGCGTCAATCACCGTTTTAACCAAGCAATCATCGTCACCGGACCTGTGGCACTTTCATTTACAGAATTTAGATTAGCCAATCGTAATTTTCACCAGTTGAACAGACTTACATGTAGTCATTTCCAACCGATTCCCAACGGATGTCTTGCGCCATCATACCAACATCGTGGTACCTTGAGTGCGCAGGTGCCCGCGATCGTTATCTTTGACTCTCCTATCTGAGAATTACTAGAAGGTGTGATGATTACAGTACTCACCGAAAGCGCTACTGACTCCGCACGCGGTGAGATTCTTTACTTTACATTCGGACTATATTGCCAGTCTCCTGAGTATCACTTGATACAACTTAGAATATTCTAGCGACCTAACGAACCCCGAATTTCAACCCATGTTTCATCTTACCCAGACTGATATACTGATCTGCGATTTACATCGTGGCAGGCATCTTAAGCGGGTTTACTACTCGACGATCCCGTTGACCACGGCATGTCTCCTTCTCCAGTGTTCACAGTCCATAGCCTCGGGTTTATTTCCTCACGTATTTGACTACTAACACATTTCCAGCGATATCGTCTGCATTCGACGTGATTCCTGCAATCACGCGAATCAAAGCATTTGGGGTGCGTGTACCAATGGATGTTCCAGAAAGAACGTGTACCCAAGTGCCGGGGCACCCACGGGCATGTCCGTAATAAGAATGTACGTTTTACGAACCCGCCCTGTAGGTGAGACGAGGAGATCTGGTCCAAGCTGATTGGCCCAGCGAGTCACTTGGAGTTGCGAGATGTTGATCACTATCTCCACGCCGTCCCGGAGTGGGACTGACATTACCGAAGTGAAATTGACGAGGCGGGGACCGGCAGGGTGTGAGGGAGCGTAATGAGAGAAGGTGGGTAGAAGTGTTGAAACAGGTTTCAAACGTGCGATGAACGATAAACGATTTAAATTGGCTAACTACGCTACTCGGTGATGCAACTCGGGCACTACATATGTATAGTAAGTATGCTAGTACCTCGTCAGCTCATTGAACAGATAGAGTGCATGCCCACAAATATAAGGAGTGGGGAGGTTAGAGCTAGGAGATCTTGGCAAAAGGAGCAGTTAACGGCATTATCCGGGAACTATATCTGTAGTAAAGAACTGACGAAGAAAGTCCCAATCGATTAATGAATCTTAATGAGCCCTCACTCACCCCCTTCTCAGCTAGAAGTTTATCCTGAGCTCATGGTTAGCTGAACGAAGGAAGATGGCCGTTCTCAAGAAATTTTCGAAATTGATTCGGCGTCTCGCGGGAGATTTCTAGATTATAGAGAACAGAAGTAGCGAAGGTCCCGAAACAAGAGAATAATCGCTGCCAAGCAAGTCGCGGCGGCCAAAGTGAACCTGCCTTCTTGCATGACTTCCTTAGACATCCTATTGTGGAAACTTCCTCCAGTCATTAAATGAGATACACTCTCAGGTGCTGTCACTGAATAGAGGCGTATTAATTCAGAGTGATCATTAAATAGGCCAATCTCCAAAGACATGATCGTGGATAAGGAAGAGATTGAAACCTGTCTTCGATGAGCCGGGATGCGGTCCCGACCATTTGCCCAGGCCAAGTCCGATTCCGGCGAACTCAGAGCAGTAGACTGATAGAAATTACTGATCGGCGAATGAGCAGACGCCAAGACACGCACCTGTAGCCTGTGGGGTACTTGTTTGCGCAGTTCGAATGACGGGCAAATATGGCTATTAACGTGGTCTTGGGGCCATCCACAGATATCAATCAAATGGGTGCGATTGATAGAGAAAAGTATATGTAAAGTAAATATCCATCATAGGTTCCATCCACTGGCTTGTTGAGTAGGACTGCTCCAGCCCTGTTGAGTAGATGTCCCCCAACCGCTCCCGGATGCTGCATTCGGACTTGAAGCTCCCCACGTCTGAGCTGGACTCGTCCCCCAAGCCGCAATCGGAGCTCCTCCTGCGTTTTGCGCAGGACTTGTTGCCCATGCACTGGTATTTCCCCCAGTGTTTTGTGCTGGACTAGTGCTCCAACCACCACCGCTACCGCCACTAGTGGTCCAGCCGCCACCAGCGGGACTTGCATATCCAGCACCTGAGACGGCACTCTGACCCCAACCGCCACCACCTGGTTGGGGCGCCCAACCACCAGAAGTGGATACATGACCATTCACCCCAGCCTCTGCCGTATCTCCGCCAGTTGGTAACTCCGCTCCTTCCTTCAAACCAAGTATCAAATTTGCAAGTTTTGTCTGCAACTCTGCAAGACCCTGTACCGTGGGAGTGGGGAAAAAGTAAGGGCGAGTGAGTTTGTTGACTGTACTGAAGGACGGATAATGGGTCCCGCACCTTCATAATCACTTCCTGGGGCCCAAGGCTCCCGTCCGTCTCAACATCGAAATAGAATCTTCTTGGCTTGGCATTGAAGTCAAAAACTTCGTCATCTCTTGGCGCTTCTTCTTCCTTCGCGTTTTCACCAACGGGCCACTCCGCCCGTGGATCTGCCTCATGCCAATATGTCGTATGCCGCAATTTATTGTAGGGATCATATTCGAACGCAACTGCTGAGCACGGTGACCACTTCGCGTGCTCCTTTGCTATACCCTGTTATAACTGTGAGATGACGAGAACTACCTAAAGGTGGCCGCGCACCTTTTTGGCAACACATCGTAATTTGAGCTCTTGACCCTTCCGTATCTTGCAAATGAGGACTGGTGGTACATCAGCCTTGTCTGAGTGGCCGCAAAAGTAAGCATGTGAATCTATCAGGAGAAGTAGGTCATACTTTTCCCAACCGGCTGCCCGAAATCGTCTCCCCTTTTCGTGAGCTCGTCGCCAGGATTTTCTCCATCAGTATAGCTGGGCGGTATGACCTCAAGATGATTGCTAGTGACGTCCATTGTGCGATTATCATTACACGAGACGTCCAGTCTTAGCTCTATTGAGCAATACTGACAACCAGACAGACACAGGCAGTCCTGTACAAGCATCGTGAGGTAGACTAGGGGTGAAAGCGCGTAACGTACTCGAGTGTATCTTATGCCTTCATCGCAATTTGCGCTCACCAACGGGACCATTCCAATGCGATGTGCTATGAATTCATCGGGTAGCACAGTTGTATTTGCTTCTATCTCGACCATGTCGACGGCTAGGGGAAATTAGTCAAGACACACAGTATCACGTATTTAAGGACACCGACCAATGGTTGGTATGTCCGCCTGTACTACACGTCGAAAAGAATTTGCGAATCTGCGCGTTTGTTCAGCAAGGTTCATCACATGCAGCTGCTACGCGTACGCGAGGTCGACATTCTCAAGCATAAAATTCACTCGGTCCTGCTTGTAATCGCGTATTCGAACAATGGGCTCATTGTCCTCATATGTCTGCATGATTGGTTGTAGAATGGAAGGACTTCAATCAAGTATTACAGTCGTGGTTTGGGGGTAAGCGGGATCTAAGCAAAACCCAGACTTTTGAGGAGAGGACCCCGTGCACCCGAAACCCAACGCAGTATTCCAAAAAGACAAGTAAATTACTAGATAGTACATAGCAGATGCTTAAGCTTAAAGGCTTTAAAGCTTCGCTACAATTCTCTGCTTTTCGTCCTTGATGTGAACAATGACCTTCCCCCATGTCTGTCGTCTCTCCAGTGCATCCAACCCTACTGTGACCTCATCCAGGGAGAAGATCTTGTCATATATTATCGGTTTAATGCGACCAGAAGCGAATAGCCTCAAGTCGATGGCATTAACAGGCGAGCAACCTCGAACAACACATATGTTAACTCACCCTAGCAGTTCCTCCCATACTACGGGAATGCGAGATGGTTCCTTGTCTGCATAGATATCAGGCTCTGTTAAACCTTGAGGCAATATAAAACCTACAGGTATACAAGCCCCAGTGAAGGCCCATGACAGTAATATTCTTCAGTAGTACTATGTTTAACGGAAGCTGCAGAAGTATTCGGTAAGCAGTAATAAATGCATAACAGACAACACATGCCTTCTCGATCTGGCCTGCGGCGAAGCCGATTACGAGGGCTCTCCCTTTGAAGGCGATGCATTTTAGTGAATCTGGCGGAAAGGAGAGTTATAGCTCCGAATCCTACCCGCGAAAATCACACTCACCAGCAATTCGCCCAACTGGATCATAGACAACATCTACGCCTTGACCACTCGTGATACGCAAGACTTCTTTCTGCCAGTCCTTTTCTGTGTAGTTTACCGTATAATCAGCTCCCCCATACGTCTTACAAATATCAAGTTTAGACTGTGATCCAGCTGCTGCAATGACTGTAGCGCCCAGTGCTAACGTATACGGTAAATTCAAAGACGGAAATCTAATTTCGAAGGGGACAAACCTTTGGCCAATTGAACAGCAACAATGCCAACACCGCCGGCGGCTGCATTGACGAGGACAGTTTCGCCTGGAATGGATCATCAACACATGAGAGAGACATGCTTGATGACTGGAGCCACCTGGCTTGAGCTCTGCACGACCAACCAGAGCCTCATAGCTAGTCGGCCACGTAATGTATAGTCCTAACACATGTGAAAACTCGGGTGAGTGACCGTAGTTCGTGGCTCAACACACCTGCACCCTGGTCGAAAGTCAGGTTATCCGGAAGCCGATTCGCAGCCTGCCATTTGACAGCCACTTTATCTGCAAAGCATCCTTGTGCATTACCAAAGACTCTGTCGCCAGGCTTGTAGGGACAACCTTTTGGAATTGGAGAGCCTTTGGCAACTTTGCCAGCGAACTCTGCACCAAGGGTGAAAGGGAATGGAGGCTTAATTTGATATTTTCCTTGAGCTTGCAATATCTGATAACGTATAAGAATTGCGTCAGGAAGCAACTAGCAAAAACGTTTTGGAGACGATGGATCTCACATCGAAGAAATTCAAAGCTGACGAGTATACATCCACGATTATCTCGTCCTCTGTAGCTTCCGGCTCTGGCGCGTCGTCGACAAGCTTGAGCTGAGACGGATGGACCCACTCGTTCACTACATATGCTCGCATGGTTGAGAAAGCTGTAACAGTTCAAGTCATTAAGCTTAAGAAGTAAGAACCTGAAATCGCGGTAAATTGGATAACCGATGTACCGGGAGCTCGACGTCCTCCCACGTGCCAGTGGGACTTGCCGGCTCCGAGGTCGCCAATTGCTCCACTAGTACTGGCAGTTCAACGTTCTCGCAAGATGGAAGCAAACCTTGAATTACATAATAAGCAAAGAGCCAACAGAACGAAAGTGCTGGGGTCCCGGGGAATATGTGAATGCTTATATATACAATGCGTATTTCTACATGTCGGTGATCAATATCAAATGGTCTATTTTCCATCAAGATACTCTGCATCATGCAAATCCAAATCCTTCCCCGCCCTCGTTAATGGCGAGTAGTAATTGCTGTCGCAACATCTCATACGAAGAATATTGGGGCAAGTCGATCTGATTGAAGCCTAGAAGACAAAGTTAGAAAGTGGAATATAATCGTGTACGGGGTCTTACAAGTATGGGCCTGTGGTAATCGATCTGGGTCTCCATATGCGCGATGAATGGAGAATCTCTGAACGCCCTGAACACCTTGCAGATCCACGAATCCACCAAGCGGTACCCGCGAGGTACCAGTAGCGAAACTAAGAACTTTGGCTCGCTCCTCTCGGTTGAAGGATTTCAAAGCTCTCCACCACCAAACTATCACGGGGTCAGAGCTTGTGTAGCCACTGTACTCAGTAGCTGCGCGCCATTCGTCTACGTCGATATCAGGAGTGCCGGAGATGAGTAGCTCGAGCTCTTGTTCATTGAACTGAGAGGATGCGTGAGAATGCATGCCATAGTTGGTCGTGAAACATACTTACGATTGTGATAAGCTCGTTCGGAATGATCTCCTGGAAGCCCGACACAAGATTCTCGATTTGTTTGCTGATTGACGAGTATAGTCGGAAATTCGCAGAGAGCTGTACGAACTCTCGCTTGTTCTCCTGCGTTACAGGTATTGACTCCCCGCCGTCCTTTAAATTAAAGATACGATTCACACCAAACTGTTGAGAAAATTTAGCCACGAGTAGAATGCAAGGAAGTTGATCAAACCTCATCCGCTTCCACGCTGAATGTCAAGTCCAGGGGTGTTGGATCATTTTCCAGAATCCAGCACAACGAGTTATAGTACGCGGGATCAACCCACTCGACGTCCCGATAGTCCACGGGTTTTCCCAAGAGCTGTCTGTATATGCTCTTCGCAAAGTAGGCGTCCAGGAGACGGCCATCATAAATCGCCTTGCCAATGATGCGTCCTACAAATTTAAAGAAAGACAAATGCTCGGGATTGACCCATGAGTTCTTGTTAGGCTGGTAAGTGAGACGGTCGGCCGCGCAAGGTTGGAAGAGAGCATTATTAGGATCGAACATCTGACGTGCCAAGATCTGGAACCATTCTCTAGTAACGCCGCCAGCATCCACACCCTCCTCGTCATAGAAGCGCACGCTGAGTTTGCCATGCTTGATCTGTTCTCCCGTCTTGCGCTGAAGGTACTGGAAACTATCCTCGAACACTCTGGCTCGGCGTACGTTTAGCTGGAGCGTGCCCTGGTGTTCACGGGGGTGCGGGCGACGGTGGAGTTGCTGAGTGAAATAATTTCGCTTGTTGTCGAAGTCAAGGACACGGGGGTTATGTACCAGCAAGGAGAATGAGCCGCTCATCAAAGACGGATTGTTGCGGACCATGAGATTTAGCACTTTGCGGTGCGCATCCGTAAAGGACACGAAAAGGTCTTCCATACTCTCCCGAGAAGTCGTTGGAGAGCGAGGAGATGCTGCCGCTCGAAGGGTACGAGCCGCGGCTGACTTTGATCCGACGTATTTGCACACTACCATCAGTGCCTCGATCAGAGGGAGCAGTACAATCGCCATGTGCTCCAGCTCCGGCTTCTCTTCAATCGTAGATAGACAATCTCCTAGGCGTCTCCAAAGAGGTGCAAAATGGAAGGATTCGTAGATAGTCTGCACCTTCTCAGCATCTTCACTTTTCCGAGTCTCGTCCGTCACGGGACCAACCATGCGAGGCGTATACATATAGTCAATGGTCTTGAGGACCCGTAGAAGCTTCGTCTGGTCTGATGATGGTGACGAGAATTTCGGTGCAACGGAGGATGCCAAGACATCATCGCGTGAACTCGTCAAGGCATTCACGAGATCGCCCAGGTCTGCAAGAATGGCGTGTCCACAATCCTGCGCCTTTGTTTTAAGCTCCTGCGCGATGACATCGCGCGCGTCAGGAATGTAAGAGAGATTTTGTATCAGGGCAAGAGACTGTTGGAAGGTGCGCGATGAACATTCTCCGACCGCAAGAATGTTCACGATCAAACGTAACACGGAATGGGGGATTTGCGGGGGGACAACAAGTAAGGGTTTCACATCTGTCTGCGCTTCTGCTGGGACATCAGGCTTAGGAGGTTCAGCTGACGCTGCTGTCAATGGGCATCAGACTTTGATGTGGAGCCATGAATAAAAACTGACCAGTTGATTCGTGGGCCCCAGCATCCTCAGAGGTAGTCGGTGCAGGTGCAGCAGGTGCCGCAGAAGTGGAAGTCTCTGGCGCAACGTCATTTGACTGCTCCTTCTTATCCGATTTAAGACTGGTCAGAGGTTTTGTGACCGTCGACAAGAGCGTCACGACGGAATCCATTGTTGAGGGTGTTTTGAGGAGTGATTGACGATCAAGAAGACCAAGGAGTAGTACAATTGGGAAATGTGTCTGGGGCATTGGTTTCTCTTTGCCTTTACCCTTCCTGGAAGGCATCTTCCTCAAACTGGCCGGGAGTTCATGTTCGGTCAAGAAGAATAGCGACGACTGTTCATTTGAACTGACGATGTAGGTCATGGCTTCTAAGCAACGCTGTACGACGAGATCTGGGACTGTTTCGATCTGAAAGCCGCCAATCGCCACTGGTGTGCTGAGGTCCGCTGCTGTTTTCACCTTGGCAGCGGCCTTAGGTGTCTGGAGCACCGCAGATTTTGGAGTACGAGTTGTCATTTGCGCGAAGCTCTTGTCCACAGCAGCAAGGTCCCCTGGGCCACTTTGAAGAATACTGAGAAGAAGATTGAACAGCTCAGAACGGGTTTTGCTGTTTTCGCAGATATTGACCAAGATCTTGAAAAGCATATTCTTCTTCAGAATGTGAGGGAAGAAGAGTAGGCGAACGAGCGTCGCTACCCCAGTCTTATCGAGAAGCTGAATAGCGTCGCGCGGGGGAGGGACTTTGCGAGGTGGGACAGGGCGTTGAACAGCAGCAGTTCTGAGAGCTCGAGCAGCAATACCGCCTCGAGATCCATTTGCCTCGTCGCGGTAAACGCCAGCTTCCGCAATCATGTAAGATGGTAGAGTTTGCAACAAACCATCGTCAGAATCCATCAGAACGACTTGTCGGAGCTGTGGATCCAAACTTGCAATAAAGCTTGCCGGATCAATATCCGCTGCAACTCCCGGAGGGCCTTGCGCGGCTGCAGGCGCTGGAGCATGTCTGGACTGCTCTATCCTTTCTTGTTGGATGAGTTCGGCTCTAATTTCCGGTGGCAAGGCATCAAGAAACTCTGGACTGATCTGGGAGTCGGCAGGGCGCTCGACCCTTGCTGCGCGTTGGTCTCGTACATGCTGGTTGATAACCTCTTCCCGTATATCGTCAGGTAAGGCGTCAAGGAAAGTCGGATCAATGCCCATGTCAGTGATATCCACCTCGTTACCATGGATCATCACAATAACACGCTCAGAGGGAGCAGGTTGAGAAGGCCCTGGCATTTCTCCCACAGCGGACACTTCTGAGGAAGAGGCTTCTGGAGCTGGAACGGCGACATGCTCGTCAGAACGCGAAGCGGGCACGCGTATATCATCCATCTCTACATCAGAATTCGAAGCAATGGTGGTCAGAGGTGGTGGATCAGATGCGAGAGGCTCGGGTTGTGCATTCGCAACATTTTCCGGAATTGCATGAGAGGCCACCACGCTAGAAGTTGCAGCCTCCTCTGTCCCAGTGTGATCGGCCTCCAATTGGCGCGCTTCCGCTTCTTCTTCTGCTTTGATCTGAGCTTGACGCTTCTGCTGTTCCCTCTGTTGTGAGGCCTCGATGGCGGCCGGGAGCAACGCTATAACGACATGGTTGCCCAGCCTATTTGCTCTTTCGGAAACGTGTTTACCATTCAACGTCTTGGCTTCTTCAGTCCACCTTTGCATTGTCAACAAGGGATCAAACGCGTGGGAATCGCCACGGGAATCGCTTGGCCGAGATACACGATCCACCCGCACACCGTCGACTCTGACCCCAGTAAATAGGGCAGCGCCCCTTCGGCCAAGGAATCCTCGGCCGTCCACCATGGCACCAGGAGCGACGTCCACTCTTATGGCTTCTGGGCCATGACGGTCTATGATTGTTTGAAAGATATGACCTGCATCGCCCCCAATAATGTCTTCGATAGAGTGTATGAGATCATGCTGAACGCCCCCAGCTGCGCCCCTGTGGGAGCGGCGAGCCACGCGAGTCAAGCCAACAGGACGGTTCGTCGCTGCGGAGGCGTCCAGAAGAAGGGGGTGAATAGTAGCTTCTGGTGGCGCAGCTGGCACATGCCGGGGGCGACCGAATACTTGCACGTCCTCGCCCGCTTTAAGTACAACTTAGCTTGTGAACGAAAAAAAGTGTTCTTTGACCTACTGTTACGGCGCCTGCGAACGAAGGGATCCCTGCCATCAGACTCTTCACCCTCGAGGTCAACAGCACCGGTGAATCTGAATCCCCCGTCTTGGATGATGCCTTGCACACCAATGACACCCATTTCATCATGGAAACTGAACGATGGGTGAGCAACAGCATCATAGCGATGCAAGGTGACTTGCTCTTCGTCATCTGATAATATATCAGGTTCCTCTCCTTGATCTGCATGAATGACGGCAACTGGTTCTAACAATGATGCTCAGCAAGAGGTTTGGAAAAGTATAGACGGATCACCTCCGTGTTCGTCCTCTTCCTCGTCCTCCTCTTCCTCCTCTTCATCAGCAACTTCGTCATCTTCGTCATCTCCTCCCCCGATATCCTATGAAATCCGTAAGGGAAGCGGAAACGTTTCAACTATTGTAAACATACCTGCCACATGATCTCTTCTTCATCTACCTCTTCACCGGCCGCGGGATCATCGTCATCCTCGCCGTCCTCATCGTCCATTCTCGACCAAGTCATCTTCCTCGTACTCTTCGTCTTCGTCATGCCATTCACCTCCGTTGCTGTCTTCGTCGTCGTCATCATTCCCGCCACCTTCCAATTCATCCTCGGAATCCGACGTCGCTGCACTATCAGTTTCATCGGCATACTCCATCTCAACGTCTTCGTCTTCGTCCTCGTCTCCTTCGGCCATTTCATCCTCTTGTGCATAATTGATATCTTCCATCTCCTGTAATTACCGTTATTTAATATCAAGAATGGCTTAGAACTCACTCACGCCTCCGAACCTATCGATGGAATAATCAAAGTCAGCGGAGGTTGAGCAAATAAGAGTTCGCACTTACATGCCTAAAGCAGAAGTTCTATACAGATCGGGAGTCTCTTCTCGATCGTCGTCATCCACGTCAATGTTCTCGTCTTCATCCTCGTCTTCGGATATTACGCTTTGGGAGACCTTTCCATCGCCACCGTCTTTGGCCTTTTCAGTTGCGCGACTCATCTTGATGGCAATCCGTGTGCTTTGTTTAAATGATAAGCGCCTGATCGTAACGTGCACGATTACACTCACAGATTTTCCATTGGCCTAAGGATCGATGCTACGAGACCACGGACATTGGGGTAGTTCAGGTCAACTTCAGCTAGTGCACTGGTCAAGATTGAGACAAAATTCTTTTCCAACATGATCTTCGCAATGTGCGTTGTACTCTCGTCCTGCGATTTGCGGCTACCGTTGTTGAAGCGTACAGTAAGAAGTCGGTTGCATAGATCCGCCAAAGCGAGAAGGTGCCCGTATCTCGCATCCACAGTGTCTTGCAACGTGAACTCTTTGATGGCGCGACTGATGGCCTCTAGGGTGAATTTGCGGACTGAGATCAAGTCCGTGGAAACATCCTTGGATTCCACCCCTGCAGAGCTGTCGACGCAGAGAGCCACAAGTACGGACATTGCGCAAGTACAAAGAGAGAAGGCCTGGTTCACCTTCGCATATGGCTGGGAAGCAATGGTTTTAAAGGTTATGAGGTCAGAAAGGAAGAACTGGAGGACAGCTGTGCGATGTTTGGTAGCGGGATCTTTGGCAGGAGTTGACATTTTCTTTTTCGGAGAATAGGATAAGAACGCGAGTTTGCAGGCATCGTAGGAAAAAAGCAATTCAGTGAGGCATTGCATAATGAAGCAACAGTACGAATGTCGGTCTTGATCGTTTAGATCGTCAACGCTCTCGGAGGCGCTCTGTGTTGCATCTTCGCGCTTCGTTATGACATCATTATCAGAGGGAGAACGCACGTTCTTCATCAACTCGCTTATGAGAAAATGTACCATTGTCTCCAAAGCCTCCGTGTCAGGCCCATGAACCTCCGGTGATGCTGGTTGGTCAATCTGCATGTCGTTACGCTCTGTGGCGCCAATGTTCGCGCTCGACTGCGGAGTCCCGGGCTTAAGGGTAATATGATGGACAACGGAGAAAGGTTGCTGAAGCTGGCAGAGGTCCTGAGTTACCTGGATGAATGCAGAGGGATCTCTGAGAGCCATTGCACTGCAATTGCGCATGTATCCTGAGACATCAATTATCCTTGTCCGTGGTTGAGAGAATATCCGCTTGATTTCTTGCTTCATGATGTGTTGAAGCACAGATAACCCCTCAGCGATGTGGCGAAGTATGATCACCGCATAAGATTGACCACCAGGAACAGCAGATCCTTTGAGATGTGAAAAGATATGCGGAAGTCCATCGCGCTTGATGAGTTCAGATGCTGTGCCGTGGTCCCTTGTGAGTAAGACCAGCAGACGCAGTGTGGACAGTAGCTCATCCCTGGGGAGGTCGGGACCAGCTAATAACCGGAGGCAGAAATCGAATATAATGGGTCGTGCATCGGTATATGCTGGGCCAGTAGAAATGCTAGGAGTGGTCACAGGTTCATTTTCTTTCGGCACAGCGACAGTAAAGGGCTGTTCGCCGATGGTGAACAAAGCCTCCGTTACAAGGAGGTGGGAAGCCAGCCACTTTGGATGAGATGAAGCTCCGCGGGCAGAATTCGACAGGAGCAGAGCTAAAAGGGTGTCCATCAAGCTTTGTGCAAGGGCTTGTGGGAGCGTTGGGGACTCCGAGAGAACTATTGCAAGTAACCGACATCTAGCAGCCAGTGGCTGTTCATGAAGATCGTAAGCCGCAGGTGAGGAATGATTGTATGTCGTCAATCAGTGTGCGAATCGACTGCCCCTGAAGCTCATCAGTTGGGTGCATAAATGCCCGATGAACCTCAAATATTAACGAAGGGTGTTCATCAACCAGTTGCAAGGCCTTTCGAGGCAGCTCTTTCTTCAAACTCTCTCTTGCTTCGTCGAGATCTTTCCGTAATTCTTCGAGGCCCTTCCCTTGCTCTTCACTAGTCGTTTGGGGGGGTGGGGTAGACTCGGCTGGAGGAGCGGGCGGGGCAGCATCCTCAACATCCATCTCCTCATCAGAGGGATCCTCGTCACCTCCATCCGCACCTGTTTCATCTTGTTCCGCGGTAGATCCGTTTGGCTGTGGGTCAGGGGGAAATGGGTAAGGCTGGCTCAAGAGTAGTTCGGTCGCGGCATTGACATTATTATGAGTGCGGGCAAGAGCGCGTTCGGCGGCAGAGCGAGGGAATCCCATATCAGTGAGCTGGCGGATGCGATTTTCATCTGGCCCAGCGGTTCTAATATGAAAGCCGCTGCCAACAGGAGGGCCAGTTCCGCTATTGAGACCTTCTTGGGAAGGATCCCCCTTGAGCTCTTCATTCTCACCTGCCACCACCTCGAGCATAATCTGAACAACCGACCTGACCAACGTCAAAGGGGATGAACGAAGCCAAGAAGCCTCCCAGATACTACGCAGTAGGGGTATGCTCTCGAGGCGAAGCCCGACAAGGAAATGGTGAGGCTCAAAATAATCGGATTCCGTATCTTTCTTCTCCCGAGTTGTGACTAGTGACGTTTGGCCGGACTCGATGAGCGGCTTTGAAGAAAGTAATGGGTGCAAGAGATTCAATGCAACCTTCAGCCCTCCCTGAGCATGAGCAAGTTCCTGCTGCATAGTCTCCGTTCGATCTTCGGGTTTCACTGCTGTTACGCCATCGACCAACTCAGTGAAGTACTTGCAGATCCTGAAAATGGCTTCCAAGCCCTTTGCACGCTGAAAAGCAAGAAGCAGCACGGTGTGAAGAGTGGGATTCATCGTCCGCTCTGTAGTGCATCAGTTTGAGTGCGGGAGGAGAAGCAATGATTACATACCGTCTACAACTAGGATCGTTACAAGTCCCAACATGACGCTGTGATAGTCTAGGCAACAGACTCGATCGCCTACGAAGGTTACAGTGAGCATACGATCAACTTTTGAGGGTACATCAATACCTTCAACCTCGTACTTTAGATGCTCCACCATGATCTCTGCAATAGTGGCTGATGCAGATAGAATCTGCTTCTTTTGGGTTGTATCAGGATTTCGTCTCGCATAGAACAACTTTACGATGGCTAAGAGAACACATCCAGTCATTTGCCTTGAAAGCTAGGTAGGACCGTAAAACGAACCTTGGAAAAAGGGGGCCAAAGCGCTTGGAAGACCATGTGTTAGATGCTTGAGAGCCTTGGCATTTTTCTCTCGCGGTGTGTCTATCTTCGGTGATGCAGGCGACGATGACTGCGCGGGTATAGGCGCCGATCCCGGCTGAACACCGTTGGCAATAACGCCAACATTGGGTTCGGGGAGAGGTATTGAACCATGGCTAGGTGACCTCCCCAGGGGAGATCCCTGACTGCTCGGACCCACCTCCATCCCCTTGGCCACTATGTCGGCTTTGAACAAGATGTTCTCCCACACCGATGCACGGTGGAGAGCACCTAGCTCTTTGACGACTTTCGGCGGATCGCTCATGAGAGTCTGAAGAAGTCCGATTGCAGACCTTCCGTGTGCATAGCCAGCAGTGGAGAAAACATCAGCCAAGACAGTGATGCGGATGTGAAGGGTCACCAGGCTCCGGAATTGTTGATTTGCTGCACTTTCCTGTTCCACTTTAAAACAAGTTTGAGCAAGATCTCGCTGTCACATCTCGGAGGAAAGATTACCTGAAAGATCAACGAACGGCGCCAACTTGGAATGGGACTGAGGAGTCGCCCAAAAACTCTGAGAGTCGGAGAGGGAATTCTCCACGAGTTTCGAAAGATGGTGAAGTGCCTCATTGGGTCCTACGTCCGCCATCGTCCGGATAACTTGTACTAGCGAGTCTGAAGCAACACTATTCGCATAATCATATGGAAGGCATGGCAACGCAGTGAGCCTGCCAATACGCTCGAGACCCTCAACATTCCTGATGAAATCTCTGCAATGTTGCGTATGTTGGAACAGACCCTCAAGAAACTGCGCACACAAAGTACCGTGAATGCTAGTCTCGGGAAGAAGTATGCACAACTCACTCTGCACAAGACATCAACATAAAGAACTACGTTGTTGTCATGACTCCTCAGCGAGTCGTCGTCAGACGTGTCCTCTTGAGCGTCAGAACGAGCGTCACTTTCCATAACATCCATCGGGATGACATCGCTCTTGTCGTCTTTATCGTCCTTGTCCGTAGTTTGCGAGGCGAGCATGAGACCATACCACTCTTTCTTGTCCGCAGGGATCACAAAAGTATTTCCAAGATCCTCGATTTTACTCAGAGCAGACTTGACGGCATCAAAAATAGGAGTTTTGAGCGTTGGATGGTGGCGGATCAACTCGTCAATGGCGGTGCCCATTAGTACGGCGTTTTCCTTTTCACGAAGGACCTTGATATGGCTCTCGGAAGTGAAGATTGAGATAATGCCAGGTATGACACTTGGGCGAGTTGCAAGCTGATCCTGACCGACCTGATTGAGACAGAGCGCCCCGATTGCATTTGGAATGGCTTGGATGAGCTGAAGGAAGGCGTAAGTCAGTGCAAATGGTAGAGAAACAGTACTCACTTCAATGACAGGTTCCAAACCTGCTTCGATCACCTTATAGAACACCTGAGGCAAGCCTGCTTCTTGAATCGTCGCAAGCGACGTCGGCTCATTATGAATAAACGTTGCCATTATGTTCATAGCTTTCATCGTCATCAATCAATCAATCAAACCTGCATAGCATACAAGGTGCTCACCAAGAGGCAGAAGATTGGGACCAAAGAGGCCACGGTACTCCATGATCTTCTTGATTGATTGTGGCAGGGTGGAATCAATCAGGCCGCGCAACCCTTCAGATGTACCCGTCGACTGCATCATGCGATGTATGGAGCGCAACGTGTGTTTAAGTACGGCGGCCCTTGGAACCGGAAGTTGTCCTGTGACTATTATCACACTTTGTTCTACTCCTGACTCACGACAGTCACTCACCGTACGAACCAAACAGGTCCCTGGAGCGCTCATTTCCGTACATCGTGATATCAAAGTCGACCTCGTGCTAGTCAGATTTTGATGAGTCAATGATTGACTGTAGGGCGATGCTATCCTATGCTTACCTGGATCCTAGCTACCAAGACTTCGACCCCACGGGAGTTTGAAAACACCTGGAACGCATTTGAGAAAGCGTAGAGGATGTTATCCACCAATTGCATAGCCTTCGAGACCATCTGGAGTCTCTGAGCCAGCCTATTCTCCATGATCTGAACCAGTAAGGGAACCAGGCCTGCGCTAACAAGCATATTTCCCCCATTGATATGTTGCGCAAGGTAGGTCACAAATGAAAGAAGAGACTCGACGAAGGTAGCTGAAATTCTGCTCTCCGGATTGTTAACCTCCAAGATAGTTTTTCGCAGAAGCGCCATGATGATTCCATGGTTGACACCGGCATTGACGGCGCCCAACACCTCCGTCACTTTTCCTCGGTACCTAGCGATCGAGTCCAGTGCTGAGATAGCCGCTGTCTGCACAGGTATCGATACCCCACGATCCAACTGGAGTAGTTCCGCGATGTGCGTAGTGAGATCTGGCTCATACAGGAAAAGTGTTGAAGATGCTTGACTCTCGCTGTGCGTATGGCCATATATGGCGATGCAAATTAGTCGTATGACAACAAGCTCCTCTCTCATGATCTCGTTGCCGCTGGCAAGTGCCTTGGCGGATCGAACGCGACAAAGGAGTTCGAACTTGTCATCGTTATTCAGTGGGTGCGTCTCCAATACATCTGCCATGATCTCCATGACTGCCTTGTTCTTCAGGGTCTCTTCGTCAATATGAATGGTAGACGCATATGAATGCGAAGTCGAGGGTGGAACGGAGAGTTTGCGAGGACTGGACAACGTGGCTTCACTGTGATCGGTTTCCTTCCCCTGTCCCTTCTCCTTCTGGTCAGTTCGGTAACAAACGAAACTTACATCACGAGCTTCGGCAGGCAGAGCATCGACCTGCAATAGACCGTTTGCACTGACAAGATCCAGCAAGCTTATGCCGTGTTCATGGATGTGAGGCCACCGCTTGGAGAGGGAGAGCAAACGGGGTGTGGATATGCTAAGGGCTGTTGATACCGCGGGCTGTGCGGAGTATTGTTGTGCGGGGCGAAGGAGAAGACTCAGTGCTAGCGTGAGCACGTCAAGATCTGATGTGAACAGTAGGGAATTAAGCCTCTGAGATCGCATGCATTAAAGCAATGATTAGACGCGGATCGATGATTGAATGAAAAGGACGCACATCATAGGAGTTGAAGGTTTTGCGATTGGTGGAGTTCTCCAAAAGAAGCCTCTCAAACCTGAGAATATAGCTTATAGTTTTCTTCGTCGCTGGAGTGAACACGTTTATCTGCAACTTGTCCACTTCGTAGTCCCGGATGGCTTCCTCTAGGATAACATCGAACTTATCAAGGACCTTAGTCCAAGCATTGAGATCGGATCGCGGCCATTTCCAGGAGTCAATATCAGCCAAAACGTCGGCAAGATCATCGTTTGGGGTGTTTACGAGCTTTGTGACAAGCTCTGCTACTTGAGGGTGCTGAAAACGCCACGACCCTGGTCAGATACCAATTGTTTCGCATGTAAATGAGATTTAGACTACTGACCGGAGAAACCGCCCTCCTTGATTTCTGAGATATCTTCATTGATCCGCAGTGAATGCGGGAAGATGAAGTTGAGGCTTCAGATCTGAATTAAAAGGCTCGACTACAGAAGATAGGAAACCAAATGGGAGGGGAGTTGACGACGTAACATGTCCAACAATATATTAGGAAGGTTTTTTCCACGAACGCGTCTTCAGCCACATCCAACTTGAAATTCAACGACGCGTTCTGGCAAGCTAAGCAGAATATTTCCGAACAATCTATCACTTGAACACCGTCTAACACGTTCATGCCCAAGCGCAAGATCCAAAGCGACGACGAACACGAAGACTATGAGCACTCGGAGGACGATCAGCCAAAAACCGAAACTAAGGCAAGCCAAGTACCGTGTTTGTGATGTCATGCTCATCAACTATTCCATCAAAGAAAAAACAGACCTCAAAGGCAACTGAGCAACCTTTGACTATCAAGAAGCCAAAAATTGGTTCTTCAGACAGCCAAGTGCGCGTTTTTTTACAGCCACTGTACTTAAACCCCTAATTCCGCCACTGGTAATCAGTCTCCAACAGGCTCGAAGAAAAAGTCAACCCATGACAACGATGTGGAGGTCTTCACCAGTTCCGAAGGTGAAAAATATGTTGAGTTGGGCCAAAAGAAACGCGTAACCGTCCGTGAGTTCAAAGGTGAACCTCAACATTTTGCGTCTACATACAACGATGTTGCTAACAAAAAGCAGGCAAGATTCTTGTTGATATTCGTGAATTTTATGGTAAAGACAAGGAGGATGAAAACCAGGAAAGAAAGGCATTTGCTTGAATCAGGAACAGGTTAGTCCAACCAATTGCATGTTTAAGGTTTCCCAAGTAACACCTCTCAGTGGGCTTGTCTGAAAAAGAGCATCGACACCATCGACTCTTTCTTTACTCACAGCAAGAAATAACATTACATCTAAAACTCTATCTGTCAGGACAGTAATGACCTTCTAATTGTATGTATCATAAAATGTAACTAGTAGAGACCAGCGGCCGCATCGTGCGCTCCCGCTAATCCTCTTGAATAAAACCCACGTAACCACGCGCTCGACATGACCAACGAAGCTTGCCAATCCATCATGAACTCGATGAATGTAATTTTGGAATATCCAGTTGCGAACGCCCTGCAGGTGAGTGTAATCAAGTGTGTGGTCAAAGCAGAGGATTCAACGCACCAAGCACTACCCAAGAAAGATCCAAACCCGAGTCCACCCTCACGGAAGCGGTTTTTCTCATCTTGCCATACTGCCTTCATGCAGTACTTTGACGTAATGAGAAATATCCTGACCTATTTATCTGCGCGTTGAGATTAAGCCATGGAGTAAAAAACAATACTGACGCTCGAATGAGTCGTTGCCAGTGAATGATCCAAATGCCTGCGAAAGTGGTTGATTAGCGGTAAATTTCGAGAATGTAGTAGAACCTACCTCGCCAGGTCATTGAGCTTCAAGATCATCACCACGCGCCTAGGTAGTCGGCGCAGGACATCGAGTACGGATACCAATATGTCCTCTTGGGGAGCAGTGCTACGATTGAGTCCTATTTTCTCCTCAGTCTGAGAAGCCATGTCGAGCATGCCTGTAGCTTGCGGGATGTTGCTCTTGGGTTCGTCATCTGCTTCAATTATACCATCGGGTGCCAGCCGGCCTAATGAAAACAGTTAAAAGAGGAATATCTACCAGCGCAGGGGCTTACCAGTCATTGCTGCCTCGAAAACAGGATACTGTTGATAAACACATCATGACATGCTTTGCTCCACCAAAAAAACCAAACCCTTACCAAATCAGATGTGATGTTCCCAACCAATTCTGCATACTTCCGACGGTCAGCGTCGACAATCGGCGACGAGCGAGCAATGAGCGACAGCCACAACCTGCTGTAGTTCACGCGAAGTTCCCGTTCAAGATCAAAGTACAATCCATGGTCCAAGAGTGCGATCTCAAAATTATAGGGCGACTTGGATAATTTAGAAGCAGGCCGTATCAACAAGTTACCTGTACTGCGTCAGTCAAGCTAAATGCATAGAAAGAAACTCATTTACCAGGGTGAGGGTCCTGTAGGAAACCCGAGTCAGACCTGGCTCAACTGTTTGTAAAACACCTCACCGCATGGAACCACCCGTTCATAAACACCATTCGATTGAAGATTCGCGTAAGCTCTAGTGCGACTTTATTCCTGTCAATGTTGTGCTTTGCAAGGTATGCAAGGTCGTCTACGCGGCCGCCTTGAATATATTCCATGATGAGAACTCGTTTGTTTGCAAATATGACCTCGGGTATGTATAATGACGTCTTGACATTTTCAAAATCGGCAATCGCATGAGCTGTATTGCGGGCTTCATGCACGAAATCCATTTCTTTCGGGAGGTTCTCCTGCATATCCTCACCTAACCAGGTAAATTCGAATTCCGGGAACCAGTACTTGATCCAGCCTATAGCAAACTGTGAGTGGCGCTGGGCTCTAGGGACCGGACACGCATACCCAAAGTAGACTGGACCATGTTCATGTCGATGTTGAAGAATTCAACCAGACGAGGATGTTGAACCTTCAACCAAGGTGAACGTCTCAAACCAGCACAACATTTCAGTGCGCACCTTCACTGCAACCTTTTTGCCCGATGCCTTATGATATCCCACATGAACCTGAGCCAAACTTGCAACACCAATAGGAACCGGGTCGAAATCGACAAAAAGCTCGCTTATAGGTTGTCCCATATCTGATAGGAACAATGCTGCAACATCCTCGTATGGAGTAGCATCGCACCTGTCTTGAAGCGGGGCCATGGTACTGGTCCATTCCCTTGGTAGTACAATTCTTTCCTCAAATGATTAGAATCTGCAAAGTATATCGACGTCAAACGAACATACAGCGATGCAACATGCTGTCCCAATTTGATATAGATGCCTGGTTGAAATTTATCATTTCAGCTATAAGGTCCACGGCGCAACCAGCGTACTGGAACAAACCTCCATTAACCAACAGAGCATCCCGCACCTTCGTAGCACTCCGAATATGACATTGTGAGACTGCTTCAAGCCTTTCTTCCTCAGAAGCATAGGCGCCCGCAAGAGTACGCTTGTAATCAATTGCTCCGGATATTGCAGCCCCTGCGCGTTACCATTGAGTGTTTTAAACATCAATTTGTCGCCATAAAACCTTACGCGCAAGTCGTGAGCACCGTAAAGTCGCTAATACAGCATGCTGGGAGGGTTGGTGATTCTCATATGCATAGTACCCTACACCAGTGAGCGCTAGAAGCGTTGCCGGATACCAAAGCCACGACTTTCCCCGAGGACGCTTTGGTAGAGCTTGGGGCGCGTCGGATGAGGCTAGGCGCTTAAATAGGTTAGTATTATTCTGACGAACGAACGACTTTTGAGAGGGAAGGAATGAACGTGAGCTATGCCAGCTAGCTGGCCCACGGAATTTCAGGATGGTGTGCATGTTAATGGTCTGGCAGCAACATGATCGGGCTCGGGCAATCAGGCTACATCATAAAACTTTTCGTAACTCGGCTCGGGCACATAGCCCTACTTATACTTATCGGCTACGAGCACTACTTACGTCAATAACGGCGCTCGGACGCGTCAGACTGTCAGGCCAGACACCTACTTACGACGATCAATTTATTAGTTTGATCAAAGTTTATGCACCAATAGCATCATGAGCTATACCTCTACATACCGTGTCTCGTAGTACTAGTACAGGTAAAAACAGAACGGACATAACATCATGTTCACTATGTTCGGCATCTTACGAGATCGTAGGCGCAGGGTGAGCATATCGGCTTGGCCTCGTTCCTCCGAGTCGGCCAGCCCGATATGCTCACCGGGACAAGAACTTCGCAACCACAGGCCAAGAGTCCAGTACTTTTGGCACACGAAAGTCGGATTTGGGTAGCTTACATCGTGCAGATGACAGACAACAGAAGCCACTAAAGTGAGTGTAGGGGAAGAAAATATGACAGCAGAGGATGAACAAAATCCTGACATGCTATATGTGTCCAAATCAATCTTCAAACAGAGGCTGAAATGCCTAAGGTAGACAATGTATTAGCACTCAGCCCTGATTAGGATGACAAAACATACCTTCTTCCTGCCTCCGACGTCGTCCTGTGTTGGCCCAAGCTCAGTGCCAATTCCTTCAACAAGTTCGAAGCTTTCAGGATCATCATCCGCAGAAAGCATAACCGAATCTCTATCTTCCATGTTGGTAAGATTCTGAGACGCTACGAACTCAAAGTCAACTTCTTCGCCCTCTCCTTCGAGCATTGCCTCTAGTTCATCCTGGTTCATGTCCTCAATACCCAAACCAGATGCGCGTATTACCTCCTTGTCTGCCTGAGAGAGTTGTGAAAGGGGATAAAATAATGGAGTTCGATCCCGTGCTTTAGCTCGACCAACTTCAGGGCTCCCGCTTGGCCCATCCGATAATAACTGAGAGGACTGAGGGTAGAAAAGAGGTTTGGGTTGCACCGTAACCCCATGGGATGGATCTGGCGGGAGATTCCAAGACGGCGAGGGATGAGGCGGCGTCTGATTTCGCGGAGAACCTGGCGTGTGTTGAGGAATATAAGACGGTGGTGGCATTGATCGTACATCGCTTTGGGCTTTTGAAGTAGAAGTCACGTCGGGTGTACACGCATCCATACGCTGCACGGCTTTCATTGGTTTCTTGATCCTCGGTGTTTCGCTTCGCTGTCTCGAACTGCCTTCGCCATCATCGTTCGAAGAAGGACGTTTGCGTGCGTTGAGTAGAGTAGAGTTTGAGGGTGGGGGTGCGGCTGAACCACCGTGTTGCGAGGTGGATATGACAAAAAGACATTCTAACTCGTCACTTTCGACGTCGATGAAGAGAGGGGCCGCAGGATCTGTGAAGCGTAGATCTATGCAGAGACCCATAGATTCCGCAAAAGTAATTGTGGCCTATCAGATAAAATAAGTCAGAGACCTGTAGCAGTGGACATTAGCTGTGGTGACACACATTAAACTCTCGCAAGTGGAAAGAAATGGTAGTCGGGGCTGCATAGACGTCATAGACATCGAACTCATCCGCGCTGATTGTCAGCTCTGTTGATAATTGAGCTTTACCTGGTTTGGGGACAGATATGAGCAATCCACCGTCTGGATGAGGCATTCCCACCTCTAGTGTCGATAGAAGACTCAAGGCTCTTAACCTCAACTTCCGTGTCTCCAAAGGTCCATACAAGTTGAGGATCACTTTTCGCTCCTCGAGCATTCGGGAAATGCTCCGTTATGTCTTTTATTGCGCGTGGACCTATTGTAAGACGGGATTCAGTCAAAGGGTCCGAGGGTACCCGGTGAAAGTGATGATGTAGGGCTCAAGAGAGGCAGTCGGTGAGTCTTTACGATCCCTGCGGAGACTTTTACATGTCTGTGCACGTGGAGTGGGTTCCGTGCATACCATGTTTACAGTGCAGTCGAATGATCAATCTGCTCTCTAATGTGTCCTGGTCTTCGTCTGGCTCGTTCTGGTCGTATAGGTCTGTTGCTTCAACGATTGTGAATTCGCAGCGTTCCATTGTCTTCTCGATAGTTCTATGTTTAATAATGGAAAGAAATGTCTATGTTTCCAAACAATCTGTCACGGAACGCAGTTAGGCAACAAAGCAGACATACCTTAGCGAGCAACTGTCCTTTCACGTCCTGGACGCCGTCTTCTGCCGCGCCATCTCTGAATTTATATCTAGAAAAGAACCTGCGCCCGAACTTGAAGCAACAGTATGCGGAGAGTGAGGAATTAGTTGCGCTTAAAAAGAGGTGTTCTGGATTGGCAGAAATGACAACATCGTCGCCATATCTTGACAGACATGTTAATGCCCTAATGAACGCTGGAACCGAGTGAGCTCTGTAAAATGCAATATTAAGGTTGGAGCAAACGTTTGAGAGCGGCAACGCTGAGTGTCGCTTGCATGAATCACAGCTGATGAGTCAAGAAGTCCAAGCACTGAGCTAATTTGAGGTGCCACTGGTACGCGCCGCGTCGGTCACGGCGGTCAGCAGCGGTCGGTGTCGTTCACACTCACGCTCATCAAACGCTCATCATCTTTTTTTCCAGGCTCGCGAGCTTGGCACTTGGTTAGTCCCTCCTGGTCTTTGCACCATGCCGCCTCCGGTGAAATTAGCTATAATCGGTGGAGGGCCATCTGCATTTTATGTAGCCTCGCGCCTGCTTTCTCTCCTCCCACTGAAGGATCCAATGTCCCCACCACTAAGGGTGCACATGTACGATCGACTGTGGGCACCTCATGGTCTCGTCCGCTATGGGGTTGCACCAGATCATCCAGAGGTCAAGGTGAGCTTTGGATTTCTTCATCTCTCACTAATCACTGAGGAGACTCTTAGAATTGCACGAACAAATTCGATGCGATTGCAACTGACCCGCGTTTTCGTTTCTTCGGAAACGTGAATGTCGGAAGCACGCCCCTCCATTCTATTCCTCACGCGCTTCATTTACCCCTGACCTCCATACTCAACAACTACTCTCACTTACTATTTGCGACGGGATGTACTATGCCCACCCAGCACCCAGCAATCCCTCCGTCTGCTTGGTGCATACCTGCTCTGTCACTGGTCCATTGGTATACACAACACCCATCCCAGCCGCCACCCCCCGCGCTTGACAAGATATCACACCTCACATTAATTGGACAGGGAAACGTGTCACTGGACATTGCACGTATTCTTCTGACCTCCCCATCTGTACTTCGTCAATATGATGTACCAGAGCATGTTCTCGAAGTTCTCTCCCGCTCTACCGTCAAGCATGTCTCCATAGTTGGAAGGCGGGGACCTCTGGAGGCTGCATTCACTACTAAAGAGCTTCGGGAGATGATCAATCTCCCAGAGGCATCGATGGTTCCCATCGAACCCGCTTTGCTTACACCCCCGTCAAATGTCACATTAACACGCCAGCAGCGGCGCACACTCGAGCTACTCCAGAAGGGATCCAAGAATCTACCAGGGTCGACGCCCAAATCCTGGTCGCTCCATTTTTACCGCTCTCCTGCTAGTCTTACTCCACCATCAAGTGCTTCAGCATTAGACATGGCGAATCTTACCCTTGCTCACACCCGTCTTGATCCCGCCACTTCTCGTGCAGTGCCTACTGGCGAGACATCGACCCTTCCTACTTCTCTCGTCGTCACCTCTCTCGGATTTTATGCAGATCCAGAGACGACTTTCTTTGATCCTGCTCTCCGTCACCTTCGTTCATCTGCAGGGCGTATTACTTCTTCTGAGGGTTCAGCCTTGAAAAATATATATGCTTCCGGATGGGCAGCCAACGGTGCTAAGGGTGTACTTGCGTCAACTATGATTGATGCATATGCGGTCGCAAGCACTATTCTCTCTGACGTAGTGCCGTCATCACAAGCGGTAACAACTGCTGCACCACCCCTGCCGGAAATGGGGATGGCACCAGATGAACTGCTCAATAGTCGACCAGATCTTGATGCATTACCATCAGAAATTGTCCATGGAATTAAAGACGGCATGGTCACCCAATATGATGACTGGAAAATCATTGACGCCGAGGAAATTCGCAGGGGCGAAGCCCTGGGAAAGGAGCGGGAGAGAATGGGCTGGGACGAGGCCTTGTCGATTATCGCTCTCTCGCGCGTGCGGCCGTGATCCGACAATCGTGTCGGCGGTGCCTAGGTGAGGGCTTAACATTACTAATTTATATTAGCATATCTATCAAACGCTCGCTTGTCTTTACCTAGATCACTGTACTACATAGATCGCTATTCTCCACTCCCATATCCATCATAATACCCCAGTCACTCAGCTCTGGTTCTAGTCCGAGGATCACGCCTCTGAAACTTAATATCATCAACACCGTGGTTTTCAGGGCTGGGTAACGGACGTCGTTGTGGTAATTCCGAGCCAGCTATATTCTGAACATTTTGATGACCTAAAGGCCTTGGAGGTACACGCCGATAGGGGGCCTGCAATTTCAAAAACAAAAAATTATGAAGCCAAAAGAAGATCGACGGGACACACCTCGGATTCCTGCTTTTGCTTGGAGTAGAAAGCGAATAGGTCCGCAATTTGCTGTTCGATCGCTTGCTTCTCTTTGTGCAGCCTCCCAACATCTTGTGTCATTACTGCAACCTCACGACCCAACTCAGCCTTGAAATGTTCAACGTGAGCTGCTCATCAGAACGCCGTTAATGAAGGACCGTGAGGACATAGGCCAAACGCGCCTTGCACATTAATTGCTGTGGCCTCTTTCATCGCTTCCACGAATCGCAGCCGTTCCCCTCGGATCTCCTCCGTCAGTTCTGGCATGTATCAGACAAGTTCTTCTGGGTAAAGGAAACCACTTACCGCTCGACAACGCTCGCAGCATTTGCTCCTGGTCTGCTCTTTGGCGATTGATAATTTCCATTACCGAGTCAGTCACTAAGATATACCGCCATTTAATCACTGACGCCACAAAGAAGACCCGACAAACAAACCAAGTGCTTTGCGTTGTTCGTCTCCATGAGTGAGATGTTCTTGAACGACCTGGATCAACTCATGGACTGTTGATCGTAAATCATCTTCATTGTACACCTGACTCCGCGCCGCTTCTAGCAGTTGTTGCACCTGTCCACTCAGGTTGGTGCTTCGAAGTTCTTCGGATGTGCTGATACCCAGTTGATTACAAATTTGTTCAACACCAGTTGCGACAGCCTGTATCTGCGTGGTGCCTTGATTGACAAACGCGTCCAGCCACTGATGAAAAGTTGTCAGTAGCAGTGCACACTTTACGCTCTGCAGCTAACCGAGTTTAGTTCGTTCAGGTAGCGGACACTGTCGGCCTGCTGTGCGAGCTGCACTTTTTTTTGTTCTTCATCCGCGTTCAGGTAATCCAGGACGGCTTTCAGCTTGTGAGGTTCAGCCAATGAAACCGCGTGATTGAGAAAAAACGGACCTTGTCATCTAACAGTTCATGTGCTAGCTTCTCTGGAGTTTCCGCATTTTCGCGGGGGCTTCCTACAGTGGGGCTCAACGGGGTGTTTCTAGTCTTGTAAAGTAAGGCTAGCTCATCCAGCTTCACATATATGTCCGAGAGGTCCACGTTCAGAGAGGGTGTTGAACCTTCCGCCGACGGAGTCGGTGTAGAGAAAGGAGGTCCCAGATTGTTCATGGTGATGCTCGCGCGTGACGTCGACATCTCTCGCTCTTGATTGTCATGGATCGCATCGAGTTTTTCGAGAACACGAGGAAGACTCAACTTTAACTGCGTTTGCATGACGTCCAGGATCTTCATAATGGAGTTTCCCTGTAATTGGACAGTACTGGAGGAGCCCTGTTGCTGAATCTCCTCTACCCTGGCAACCAAGGCTTGTATCGTAGAAATAATAGCCTCCTTAGCCTCAGTAGAAGACTGACGTGTGGCGTCGGCCAACAAGGGTGCCAGCTCATTGGGGAGGTGCTGAATATCGCGTTTTAACGTAGCTATTTGTTCGCTGATACCTGTCGTTTGATCTAAAGTCATTGCTGCGCCCTCTTTGATCAAGTCCGTAATGGGCACCACCTGCAGACTACCAGGCTTGTCTACTGTAGATTGTGAAGGAGATCGGACCGGTAAACCATCCCCGATAACTCGCGGGGTCTCAGGAAGAGTCGGAGCAAGTGTTAGAGACGTCCCACTACGAGCGAAAGCACTCCTTGACCGCGAAGAGTATGTTTCGATCGATGCCGGCGATCTCGGTTGCGGGCTGGGTCCACCACTGCTCAACGGCGAGTCGCTCGAAAAGCCTTCGTCTTTGATCTTATGGATTTCCGCAAACGCACGACGAGCACGCGTAGACCGGATCTGAGCACCCCGTAAGTGCGGCAAGATAGTGTCACTACTCGCTGATCCTGGCGAACTCGTTTGATCAATCTGCGCCAACCGTTGTGTGACGACGGAAAGGTTTCCGAGCTTGGCAATGGAGGGACTTTTAGGACCAGGGCTCCGTGGTGATATTTGTGACGGAGGTCGTGGAGGCAAGAGAGACATGGGAGAACGATTCTGTAGTGAGTCGTGTAGACTGAAACGAGCCGGAGACTGAGTAGACAGGGGTGAACGATTCTGTGACGAGTCGTGTAGACTGAAACGAGCCGGAGACTGAGTAGACAGTGGTGATTTACTGCTCGGCGTCGGAGGAAGAGACTGCTCCGTCGTCAGCGAGGTCTCGGATTCAACACCACTAGACGAAGTGTATTCGGAGGAAGTATACTCTGATGCTGACGGAGGCTGCAAATAGTCTTGACCTTTACGCTGCAAATTGGTCTGTATCGTTAACGCCTGTACCCGTGTTGTTCCCTGAGACTGTCTTTGAAGTAATGTATCCCTGTGAAAGTTGTCGTATTAATCTGTATCACTAATTGTGTGTCATCATCATACCATATGGCGCTGACCCATCGTGCCCGTTCTTGACTCGACGATGCCGCAAATTTCTCTCTTCGACGACCCTCGAACAGAAGCTCGAACACCTTCGGCTCCGACTGGTCTGTTTGGGTCGGAAGAAGAGCCTTCTCATCAAGATCCAGTCGGTTCAGAGAAATAGAACGGACATCAGTGCAACCGTCTAGTGAAAGGACATGAGTCGAAGGATTGCCGTAAATAGTATACCATGTTATGACTATATGCAGGGTATGCAAGGTGACATCGCAGGACGTCCAGACGGGCAGGATAGTCGAAGTAGTGGAAGATGATGGCATGGAAAGATATAACAGCGCACCAGAGTGGAGTGTAGAGACTTTACCAGCTGACAGGACCACGGTACCTGTATCATGAGGGAGGGGAGCGCTCTCGGTGTATATTGAAGGGATCTGAGCCATGCTCGGTGCATCGACCACAACTATAGGGATGTCTTCTTCCTGGTCATCTCCGTCCTTTCCTTTCCTCCCCTTCTGGAAGACGGACAGGAAATTACGCAGCGAGGCACTCAGAGACCTTCTCTTGCCCTTGCCAACGGAGCGAGACAATGATACACCATGAAAACGGGCTGCGCTTGGTGGCCTACGAGCAGTTGACGGTTCCACCCTCGAAATGGACTCGTATCTGTCGATGAGCTGCTTGGCTGACTGACGTCGCTGAACAGTTGGGTGGTCATGAGAAAGAGAGAAGTAATGTTGTGCTGCATCGGCGCGGTATGATTGATCATGACTGAGAACAGGCAGGCTACCTGCGTCCATTCTCCTTGGACCAGCGACAGTCGTACCGAAGCTGCGCCTCATCGGTGCCGGGTTTGTAGATTCCACAGTTGTGCTAGTCCAGGCCACTGTTGGTGTGTGCATTGAGGACTCGAGAGGGCGCCGACGCAACAGTGGGCATTGCAAACCGTGACTCAGACGCGGAACAAGTGACCAGGAGGGAGCCAGGCCGTTTCATAATAACACGCACACACAGGCTGCTCAACATGGCAAGCACTGTCATGGTCCCAGGTCTGATACATAATCAATTGACGTCGGGCCTCTGTGGATAACTCATGGCTCGCAGGCAAACCACTACCTTCTAGTGATGGCATCAATTATCATCAATAGTCAGATCTACCCACTGCTGCGCCTCAAGTTGCCCACCAATTGACAGCAGCTCCAAGTCACTAGTACCGAGCTGATCAACCTGCTCCTGGGCGAAAATGATGATAATAAATAAAAGACCAACAAGCTAACACAAGTACTCGTGGTGGCGGAAACAGTACTATCACAACGGTCTCAGTATTAGTCGAGAAGGTATTACAAATCACACTTAATACAAGCGTATCATCATGTAGTTCAACGCTAAAACATAACGCAGTTTGAGCTACAGACTCTAGAGGACAGACTCAGACATTCACTGTATCCGACACTCGGAATTCCGCGACTGCTCCCGTGATATGACGGCCAAACCCGCGGAGGATTTAAGAGAATCGAGATGTCCGTTAACCTCGTCCCACTTCTTCTAGAAGAGCATCATGACGTTCCAGGTGTGTCGCCCATTTGTAACTGAATCAATGCGAGGGAGGATGGAGAAAATGATGCTAGCGACAACTTCAGCATTCGGGCTGCTACACTACACCGGGTCAAGTCCAATTGTTGTAGGGTGGTATGCTGGAATGTCTCGGTTGTAGGATCGGTCCATTGTATAAAGGGGTTCTTCCGTTTCTGTGGAATTTTAGCCGTGCCTCCTGAAGTTGGTGGGGATGAAGGAGAGAAAAAAGCCTCGCCAGCAGGTTTTGAACCTGCACTGGTACAGTCCAAGAGACAGATTTCGATTCTGTGATAGTGACCACTTTGGCCAAGGCAAAGTTGAGATGAACCTCTGAGGAACTGTCCATCAGTGAATCTTCAAGGCGTGTTCGGATAGAAAAAAACTCGTCGGCAGGTTTTGAACCTGCACTGGTAATGTGAGTCCAAGAGACAGATTTCGATTCCGTTGTAGTAACCACTTTGGCCAGGGCGAAGTTGAGATGAGCCTCTGAGGAACTGTCCATCAGTGAATCTTTAAGGCTTGTTCGGATGGAAAAAAACTCATTGGCAGGTTTTGAACGTGCACCGGCACAGTCCAAGAGACAGATTTGGATTATGTTGCAGTAACCACTTGTGACTTCAGTCAGGGCGAAGTTGCTCCGAGGATTTGGGCGTGTTCCGGTAGAAAAACAACCCTGTTGTTCGGCAGGTTTCGAACCTGCGTAGTCCAAGAGAAGCGGATTTTGATTCCGTTGTGATAACCACTTTGGCGAGGACGAAGTTGAGATGCACCTCCGAGAAACTGTCCATGATTGAATCTTCAAGGCGTGTTCCGATAGAAAAAAACGAACCTGTGAAGTACAAGAGAAACAAATTTTGATTTTGTTGTGTTAACCACCTCAAGTTGGGCCAGGACACTTCCTCGCCAAGTTTATTAGACGAACCTCCGAAGAACTGTCCCCGTCGACAGGTTTCGAATCCGCACCACAAGAGAGCAGAAATCTAATCTGTTCTGGTGCCAAACGGTTAGCTATGACTACCCTTGAAAAATTCATCCATGAGTGAATGTTCAAGGCGTGGTAGAAGGAAAAGATTGTTTGTCCTGTCACGTTTGGCTTAGCTGCTTAGCGCTAAGACTGGTCAAGATTATCTGATAGATACGAGTCGAAAAACATCATGCATTGACATGGGATTTACCAAAAATGAAATAAAAAGACTGTTTTGCGTTTACATAATAACGCGCAAGGCCGCACGCGGCAGAGCCCGCTACGGTCGCTTTTTTGAGCCGTCGTAACGTGAAATCGATTGGAAGTGCTACTAGTACAAATACAAATATCAAACAGGTCAACCCAGACGAGTCGCGAGAACGGTGAAAAGCTACAAGTATCGTACAGATCAACCTAGAACGAGCTGCGAGATGGAGGTGTGTACTATAAATGCAAAGTGAACTTTGGTGAATGCCACAAATATCGATAGGGTGAAATCGAGCCGCGAGATGAAGGCGAGATAGCTGTCAAAAATGCTATCATTGCAGAAAGCACGGCATCTTCATCACCACAAGATATATCAAGTTCTTGACGCACGGATTCACACCCCTCGAGCATTCGCGATAAAGGAGATCCACAGAATCCAGGATCCTGTCCCAACGTGCTGAGATATAGCTTGCCGTAGATCTTCCATAGATGAGTTTGAGGGTACCCGAAGGCCGTGAGCAACTGCCAATTCACTTAAAACTGATCTAGATAATTTTTCATACCCATCAAAAAAATTATCCACAACATGTCCATTAAACGTGCATGACGGAGATGACGTAGATAAGCCCGCTTGGGTAGCTGAAACTTTTTCTCGGTCTGTAACAATAGAAGACGACGGAGAGCAAAGATACGTGCACCGGCCCAAGAGCCTGAGGGCCTTTGGAGCCGAGAACCGTCGTACTTCGCATTGACAGACGCGAGCCAATCACGACCGAGTTCGACATCGCATCCACTCAGATAGACGGGTCGAAAGGTCTGTCGGGAATTGTACCATCCGTCCACAGTAGGAATGCGAACCGGCCCAAGAGCAGACTCTACAGCCATTCCATGATGATCGGAGACAGTTCGCAATCGTGCAGAAAAGACAACGACACGGTCGAATCAAGACTCGCATCATCGACACGAATAACAGCAGGGATGTCGGCAAAGGATCCGAAGACTTTATAAGAAGACATAGACATAAGTAGTCAAATCAAAGACTAAGAAATCAGATCAATGTGCGCAGGCGGAGCAAGCGTTCAGAACGGTGCGAAACAAACACCTCAAACAGACATGAGTCACATGATAAACATGTTTAGGACCGGAGTTAACTCATTTTTACGCCAAAAGTGAAAAGATGAGGTTTTTTGGAGGATGACACCGGCAAAACCCACTACTGACGTAGCGGGAATTCGATTCGGACACAAAACATGCCGGGAATAAGCGAGTCGGGGGCTGGCGCCGGCGCCGTCACGATATGACACTGGAGCTGCAGGACAAAAAGCCGGACAGCCGCGCCATACTCATAGGCGGGCTGGTCACCAGTCTACGCTATACTATGGAACCTACAGGTTGTCGATCGCATTAAAATCTCTTTAGAGGTGTACGGAGTCCTCAACTTGTGACTACCATTTTGGCGGGTGGTAAAACAGAGCGCGGCTGTCCGGCTTTCCATAATTATAATAATATATATATTGATGCTTGCAGGCATCACAGTGGTTGCAATTCTGCTAAATCTGTTGGACTTGGCAGAAGTGGTAGGATCCCTCTTTATGAATCTACTTTCGACAAGTGAATAATCGAGAGGAAGGCCTTTAGACTTAGGCAAATATTGCAGAGAGCCTGTAGTATATCTTGAGTTCTGCCATTCACTACGGGCCGGGTGGCGGCGAGGCCAATGTTACTTTTCCGTTTATATCCGTTATCACAGGCTTCGACATTAGTTGTGTTTTTATACTTAGTCAAGCTTAAAATTGCTCCCAATCAAACAAACTAGGCTGGTATCTGGTTACATTGCGTTCTACTTTGTGCCGCCATGTGCAGTCTAACCACCATCATGCGAGGCCTCCTTGCAACATCCACTGTGACAGCGGACTCTTATATCAATCACAACCTCATGGGCTGATTGCTGACAGCAATTTGTATGTCGATCAACCTCATGTCTGTCTGAGGATTGTGGGGAGGAGAAGCTGCGGCCCTAGGAGGATAAGAATATTCAAATTGGACTAGAGGGTGAATGATAGATGTTGGTCCTTTAATAACATTACCACACTCGTTTCCAAAGTCAATTCACTCACCGAGTGGCATGATAAAATGGCCGGCGGGAATGGTGGACTGGCGGGGAAGATATTCCTTACATCAGGGCATTCGCAGACTTGAGCGCATCAGGGACTGGCATCCTTTAGATTAGCATGTATCGTTCTTCATATTACTGCACAGGACAAAGATGATCGGATATGACCAGAGAGATGATATAAAGAGGACAGCGTGAGGTGTGAGCCCACGGAAAGCGAAGTCAGACGTCGCGTACAGTTTGATGGCTTTCAGTCGTAGCGAACGGCTGCTGTTACAGGTGCCTGAACCCAAGGGAGCAGTTCCAGTGCTCGCGTTCGTAGCGTCTGGGAAAGTAGAATCTGGGTCGGTGTCACGGGGGATATGTCAACTCACATGAGCCTGGCCAAGAGCGCGATCCAGGTAGTAACCCGTCCTTCTCGTGTACGAGTTTCCTACACGAATTTGCAAGATTGATATAGCAGTCACAAGATTCAGAGTCTCGAAACTGGAAGAGTCTGATGGCAATAGATCATATCGAGTCTGACGATTAGTAGATTCAGTACTATGCATTGCATTGCAGTGCGAATATACAATGAAGAGGGTAAGTGGGCTGTAGGGCAGAGTGAGACGTCTATCGTAATATAGATTGTGAGGCAGGTATGGAGCTAGTGTCCTGAGGGTTGTGGCTGGATAGTGTCCGGTACTGTGGACGTGACATAAAAGGCGCATAGGAAGTGAGGAGAAAGTATGACAGGGAGGTGAAAAATGAGTGAAGTAAGTGAAATAGTCAGTCAACTCAACAAAATCAGATGACACGACGTACGTTGCGGAAGCTGTGGTCGTGTACCCTCGCTGAACACACGGGAGAGAAGGACACCGACGCCCTCGAATACACCCAAAAGGATACCACACGCAATTGCAGATCCTAAAGCCGATTTTGGACCACCTGACGTCCGACGCATTAGAGTCAGAAATAAAGAAAGGAGTAAAGACAAACTCACTTCGTGCAGCCAAACATCCACCCGTCATAAACCCCGAAATAATAGCGTTCCAAGCATCCTCTTTTTGCCGCCAACCTTTCACAGCACAATCGAAAGTGGAGAACATGCCTCCCCAAACGCCGAAGTTACCACCCGTGACTGGGGCACGTGCTTTTATAGTAGATATGGCACCGACCAAACGTTCGCCCTGTGAGCGTCCACGTCAGTGACGTTTGTTCCAGTCGGACCAGGAAGAGAACGAGATAAAATAGTAAGACGGAGAACTGACCCTAGGGGAGTTTCGTGCGCCCTTGATACCGTGCCATATACCGCCACCGACAGCGCCCATAGCAAATGCGCCTCCAAAGTCATTCAATATGACCCATGGGCTTTACAAATCATCACCTGGACTGGTCAAATAATTGGTTTATTACGCACCATGGATCTCTTGTGTGGTCAGCATGAGACATGGTGAAGGGTCAAAAGGGAGCGGAGGGGGAAGGGAGTAAATGGATTATGGAAGTAGTGAGCTAGCTGAGGGGACTGCGTGACAGCTCGTCAGGATAAATTTCATTCCCACGACATTCGTCACAGCCACCGACTCAGGTAGTGCTTTCCCGGTCTGAATCCCGGATCTAGATCATCTACTCTTTCATGCCCAGGATAGCTCATGTCCCCAGTTGCTGGTTGCTCTCACTCTGTCGAGAATCGAACAGTGACTCTCGGCAGAAAATAATAGCAATTGATGGAAGAAAACGGCGTCAAAGATGAAGGAAATCGTATGCGCAAACACATCCAAATTCTCCGTGATTCGTGAAGCATATTTTAAAGGGAAGGTTCAATTCATTCCTAGTGAATGAACACGTATAGATCATTACATGTGGGATGAAACTATTGGAGTAAAAATTCCCATGCGACCGGTGACCTATGCCAGCTGTGAATTTTAGAGGCTGCGCAGTGCAAATCAATTAATTGTGATATCGTACCACGACGTGGACGTAGACGACAGACGCGCTAGTTCAGCCGCAGTCCAATTGTCAACGTTTGACGTCGACTAAAACGACATGGATATCTCGTGAGTGTGTTCATTCTCAATGATCTCACATCTAGAACGCTGATTCCGCTCAGTTCAATCCTTCAGGGTGGATACCAGCACCCCCTGTCGCGCTCATGGCAGGGTCGCAGGCAGCTCACAAAGTCCATGTTTATGTATCCCATCTTCATCACCGATGATCCAGATGCCAGCGTCGTTATATCTTCACTGCCCGGTCAACGCCGCTGGGGTGTCAACCAGCTCGAATCCTTCCTCGGCCCGTTGGTGAAGAAAGGACTGAAAAGCGTCATCCTCTTTGGTGTGCCTTTGAATTGTGAAAAGGTGAGCTTTCGTCCGGTGAAACTGCGTGCGGTGGCCTTATAGATCTTGCAGGATGGCCGTGGCACCCCAGCAGACGATCCATCTGGACCCGTCATCCAAGCTATCAAAAAGATCAGACTCTTATTTCCATCATTGTACATCGCCTGTGATGTCTGTCTGTGCGAGTACACCTCACATGGGCACTGCGGTCTTCTCCATGCTGACGGCACCATCAACACCAAGCCATCCGTCCTACGTCTCGCAGGAGTGTCCGTCAGCTACGCCAAGGCCGGCGCCCATTGCGTAGCTCCCAGCGATATGATGGATGGACGCATCAAGGCCATCAAGCAGGCACTCATTGATGCTGACTTAGCCAGCAAATGCACCCTTATGAGCTATTCAGCCAAGTTCGCGAGCGCACTGTACGGCCCCTTTCGCGATGCTGCCGGAAGCGCGCCATCCTTCGGGGACCGCAAATGCTACCAACTCCCTCCTACTGCCAAGGGACTCGCACGGCGTGCAATAGTAAGTCCGGCCCTCCGTCTCTTACACAACGCGCTACTGATCGTCGTGTTTTTTTAGCAACGAGATATGGCGGAAGGCGCAGACATCATCATGGTAAAACCCGCGCTTCCGTATCTCGACATCATCTCGGATGCTGCACAGCTCGCACCGGACCATCCCCTTGCTTGCTATCAAGTCAGCGGCGAATTTGCGATGGTTCATGCTGGTGCTGCTGCGGGCGTCTACGATCTCAAAACCATGGCATTCGAGACCACGGAGAGTATGGTCCGGGCAGGTGAGAACATGGGTATTGGCTTTTCGGTGCTCTGACATAATTTCGTTAAGGTGCTACCCTGATCCTATCTTACTTCACGCCGGACTTCTTGGACTGGTTGGAGGTGTAAAAATGATGATCAATACTGCAAAACGCTTTAAGAGATCGAAGGAACTAAAATGCATTTTTTATTCGATTAACTGTAATGCTGACTCACTGTAGGTGGAATATATATCTTGTCAGCTGCTCATACTTTAAGCCTCGGTTCACTTCAGAATGATACACTAGGTAGTGCACTATCAACGCGTCTGAGCCTTTTGTCAACGTGCATTTGGAGATTCTCCCCTGCGCTTCTATGCTAGAGAAGCACAGGCCTGTGAACTGCCTTATAAAGGTGTAATTCCAAAGAGTCACCTCGCGTCTCTTTTCTCTTCCCCCTTCTCTATGTGACGCCCTTATATTTTGCTTGCCCTTCCCTTCCATCTGTTCGTATTCCGTCTCCCATCGATGTTGCTCTCGGACGTATACAGGCGGTAAGCCAGCTTATCCAGTGATGGTGACTTGGCAACATCATCGGATGCGCTGGTTTACCGCAGGCGCCAGCATCCACCATTGTCGATTCTCGATGACGGGTATGATGCTATGAACCAGTGCAGACTTGATAAGTCGCACGAGGGTCAAGTGGAGCTTCGCCACACTGGATTTGAACTCTAATCTTCGTTCAATTCAGATAGTCAAGAGCACAGGGTTACAATTACCGGGTAATCTTGACCCTAATTTAATTTGACCCTAAAACACGCACTGCTACCGACCCCCAGGCCTGGCTGGACCTTGTATCTAATAGTATTTGAGATTACACAACACAGTCGCCATAACTAAGTATAAGCTAGATAGGCTCATCATTGTAGAAGGTGCAGTTAAAAGGAAAGTCGTAGGATAGTTGGTACGCCCCATATGCTGGCCGAAGATTATGGAGGTCATAAGTGTATGTGAATATCATATATATATCCGATGTCTGCCAAGACAACAAGATATCACCGTACCGTAGGTATCGCAGGAAGCTCCGTTAAGATGTAACCAAGTTGCTCCCGTTCGCGGATGGACTTCCTAGCATTGAGCCTGATCACCGATTTAGCACCTTAGTGAGCTTCGCGCACAGAAACGATCTCACTCACACCGTCATCATCGAGTTCATATAGGCTATGACGAGGGTTTTAGTGTATTCACAGCGCAAAGGAAACACACTGACATTTCGCTAGCACCGCTCCGGGAGCAGCGGTATAGAACTGTCCCATAAGACCATCTTGAAACATATACTGAAACAGTCTTGATCTCTTGTCTTGCAAGCATGGACGACAACAACTTACCACCACAACCACGGTGATTGCTAAAATGCTAGGAAACATATGGAGTGGAATATACAACAGGTGTGGAGGATTGCACATACCACGAAAATAAACCCATGTTGATACAAATCCACATCATATCACTGATATAATTTCTTGATTTTCTCCTTCCATCACAGAATCCGGCATGAGTCGGACAACAAGCAAAGCAGAGACCACGCACCGAATATGTCCCGTTCGTGCTGGTCGCATGAACAACCATATGGACCCTGTGATGACAGAATCACATAATGCGCTGGTAAATGTCGATATTGGCGACCACTGATTCGAGGTATGGATTCGTTAGGGTTATCGAAAGTTATCATATGACTGGCCGGACCTTCGTGCTGAATATGAATTCAGCGCTTCTCGTGTATAATCTTTGACGCCTAAGTGAGGGACAGTATAAGCTCGATGATCAAGCACTCACGCTAAACCACAGATGGCTAGAAACCAAGACGACGACAAATCAGAACAGTGGCACCAGAGTTAAAAGATTAATGTAACTCATGCCGCAAAACTATAGCGTTCTAAAGTCAGAGAGGTTACATGACTGATCAAAAGAACTGACCAAACGATACAGTAATGAGCACGCACTGATGGTCTGTGTCATCATGATGGCTCTCCACGAAAGAAATAATGAAAACGTGATCTCACAATTATCCCTGTAATCCAGTGATTGTTGCCCGTGACTAAAAGAACACATTGAGACCCTTGCTCTCGCAGATCCTGAAGGACTCACTTATCCACACCCTGTACGCATAGAAACTGTGTTGTTGAAACAAATAAGCATCGTCCCGAGGGCTAGTCACTGGGAGACACATACCACTGGACGAAGAAAATGATCGAATACTGATAATTTGTTACTAGACATCATGAACGACCAAACATGGTGGACTTACTGACACAAATAGTCCCAGCTTCGTCGCCAATGATCATTATACCGTACACTACAATAACACAGATGTACTTGCCAGCATCTGCCTATTCTCCGGAGTCCCAATGAGCCCGCTTAGGATCCAGGAACAAGTCTATCGACTTACCAGGGGAATGTAGTCGTACACTCGAGGGACGTGCTACGTCGGCACGAAATGAAGATAGACCAGTATATCCCTGTCATCGCGTATTGGTGCATTGTGTCGAAAAGACTGACACCGTTATGGTATCAGCATACACTCAAGATTGTGCGAAGCACCCACAAGGCTGTCATTATCTAGTGATGAAAGATGTCATTGGTGATATTTTCATGAATGTAAAAAGTTGTGCTCACGAATAACTTGAGTCTTTTCGGATCTTGTGGAAAAGATCGCAGGTAGAACATATACTGCCCAAAGGATATCCCATAGAGCCTTTACAATTCTGCAAGTCAATCTTAGATAGAGATGAGTGACGCGAGTCCATACGCTGTAGCTATGATGTATCCTTGGCCTAGAGTCAGCTGCGAGGTAAGGTGAATCACCGGAATGCTCACCAATGAATCCCGGCCCCCACATACCCTCAATGGAATTGGGCGCCATGAGACACGAAGGGAAAACAAAGAAGAAAGAGAGTGAACTGAAGTAGACGTTGTACCTGCAAGACTCTTTTATGCCTTTATATTCACGCATTATCTTCAATGAACCAATGCGCTTGGCACTGCGGCAATCATGACAGCATAAGACTAAATACATTCCGAGCTTTACCCGCCGAGTCTCCCGGCCCATCAACTATTAGTACTTAAACAGACGAAATGGAACGAAGACTAGCCTTGCTTCGACGGTGTTTGGTAACCCTTTATCATCATTCGGACCTTTCTCGGTTCCTTCGAACAACTTCAAACCCTGAGCAAATAAAGTCTGGACACCCTCACGTCATTCACAATGAAAAGACCCCAGACTCTGCTCAACATCTTCGCTTCAAGTTAATATTGCAGCCATCACCGCCGAGCTGTACAATCCTCACCTATGTATCCCCACTGCCGGCTCCCAACCACTACCGTCTTTTCTTCGTTAATATCTCACCTTCGTTACTTGACAACTTTCGTTAGGATGTTGTTATTTGTATCCTAGCATGTAGCACATCAATTAAGTACAACTGTATGATGGATAATCTGATATAAGTGCGCGTGTCCGACTAACGTAAAATAAAGCGCGCCTTGAGTTTTGGAGCGGGGCGAGAGCAGCGAAAGTTATGGAAGAATGGAGTTTCGTGCGATGAAGTGAATATTCAATAAAATGGGAGGCTTTACTTGTGAGTTAGAAGAAGGGGGGGGGGTACTCTGGACAAGCAAAAATATGGGTAATGAAGAGCACACAGCCACGAAGCCTGCTCATGGCCGTAAAATGGGTCAGAGTGTTGGAGCGGTGTATCCGTGACTGTGTGCCTGCGTGTCGCGAGCAAGGCAAGAAGTGGTGAAGAGCACTGCGCTACGACAAAGCCCCACATCTATCATATCGTATCTCTGAGCATATCAGCATCTTACCGACATCAGGAAAACGTAATTCGTTACAGAGTGCTACAGAGCGCTCTGTAGCGCTCTGTAGCACAATTGAACCCACTGATGGATGGCAAAGATAACCAAGCTGGATTTATATCAGCCAGATATGGTGCGTAATATTGGTGTTCAGGATCTCCACCAATCGCGTGAGTGCGCTACTGAGGTCGTAAGCATTCATAAGTGTCCGTAACGCGCGTAATTATATAAGTTGAGCGTTCATTTCAGTGGTTTTGCAGATGTAGAGCGCTTCAGAGCGATCCAGGCTAGGTCTAGAATGCTCTAGCCAGGTCTAGGATCTGCTTTTGATTGGAATTTTGCAAAAGGTAAAATGTCCAAACCTCCGATGTGCCAGTCTTTCATTAGTCTGGATAAACCGGAGCGAGCGTCGAAAATCGTCTCCTTGGAGACGTGTGTGGGGCAGTGCCCACGCTCACGGTGCTAACTGTCGTGTTCTTAATCCACCCAGGCACTTGCACGTGGTCTGGACGGTTTTCGTGAGCCATTCTGGGTATGGAAGAGAATTGTATGGAGAGGAATAAACAAAAGGCGTGAGAGCGGGATAAGACACATTGTTCCAGTAGTCTGCGACTGTGATGATTGATGAGGTGGGGAGGGACGATGATGATATTGGATGAGAGGTGTGGCGGTGAAGGATGCGGAGGATGTTCGAGAAAGCTGTGTGAGTGATAGACATACGATGTGAATTAAACTGAGTACCGTGGTCGTCCAGCAAATCGGGGACGAACCATTCGCTTTTCTCGCGGCAGATGTCTTCCGGATTATAGTCGAAGGACGGGGAGTTCTTATGGTCATCTCCCCGTCTGAAGGTTCTTCTGGGGTTGAAGCGGTTTTGTCTGGTAGAGAGGATATCTGTCGCCTCAATTTGCACGTCTGTTTTCCAGTCTTCTGCAATCGGAGACGAGGGGAGAGACATGGGCAGTGAAGAGGTAGAGACGCAGGATGCCATGAACTCCTTGCCTTGAAACTTGAGACAAACAACACGTTGTTTTGCAATGATGGAACAAGCTCTTGCAAGAGACTCTGCGCCACGAAGCGCGTGTAATGATGTCAGCTGAAAATAATGCAAAGGGGTCCCGCCCTGGTAGCTTGGAGGTGAGCACGCAATGCGGTAACTTACTGTATACAATTCAAAAGACGAACGGATGAATCCTTGCAGAGACAGCGTGCCATGATTTATGACTATCCATTGACCTTTCCATTCGACCTCAGCTTTTCTCCACTTCTTTTTGGGTTGCAAGGGAGTCTGAATAGTAGATATCTTGCCTCTGCTTCTTGCGTTTAACCTATTGCCGGTGGCTGCAGGAGATTCGAATTGGCCTGACTTTACACTCCATACTGCACGGAGGGCCCTAGCTTTAGACTCGAAGTAGGGTTGGACATACTCCGACATGATTTCTCTTGGTAACTGGACGACCTTTCCTGGTGGTGCATCTCTAGAAGTTTTCAAGGCCGAAGGATAGGGCATAATCATCTTCTAAAATTGTTCCAGTTGAGAAGGGGATAAGGGTATATACTGGTCAGTGACTGGACTACTGCCAGGTTGAATGATGTGTGAAGCAGATGCGGTTGATGTCTTTCCAGGTCGACGAGAATATAGTCTGACGCCTGAGTTCTGGGTGGCGATAGCAAAAGTCGTCAAAGTCATCCGAGCCCTGGTCATACTCGTCATCCTCGGTATAACCGTCGTCCATGCTATGGATTGAGGTGCGTGTCCTGATGCTGGAAGCAAACGTGATAGGAATAACTGGGCGCTGAGCGCTGAGCAGGGAGATGGGGCGTTTGGATGATATTTCGTTTGGAAAGTATCCAATGCTTGACCTGTGACTTTCTGGGTGCGTGAGATTTGCAGGAGACGTGCTTCATATCATTCTTACGAACTTGAAACATTTTGACCGCGCACCGAATCTGCATGCTACCGCCAGTAATGGGCGACAGTTTTCTGATTGGTCAAATCGCAGATGGATGGGTATGATGCTATGAACCAATGCAGACTGAGCTTCACCGTGACCGTGACCACACTGGATTTGAACTCTGATCTTTGTTCAATTCAAGAGCACAGTCAAAAGTCAAAACTATATGATCGGTAAGCTTTGTTCAAGTCTTAATCTCATTTTTGTGCGGGAAGACGTCTCGCTATGTCCGGGGGAATTGCATTCACTAGTACCATGCCATACCAGTATCCAAATTCCAATCAACGTCGAGAGTAATTCTCTGAGTAAATAATGATGCGGATCATACTAGACAATGTCTACTGCTTTACCCTGATATCGGCCGAATCAACGATACCAGACCCAGGTAGAATACTTGGGATGTGAATACTATCCTGCAGTCATCTCGCTGGTCAGTGGTCATTATGCAGAGCTCGATACTTACAAGTTAATCGGTCAAATCGCCATGTTTCCATATTCTGTCGAAGCTGGCTCGAATAAGAAACCCGTGTACACGGTGTACGAGCCAAAGTGGAATCATGTGACCAAAGCAATAAAGACAATTGTTTATTGTACGCGTCTTTTCCGATAGAACCACGATCATCATCATCAATGGCAGGTCAACCAAAGGGCATCGTAAGGCGTCTATCTCAAGTCTTTGTCGAAATTCCTTCTTCCGCATTGCATAAGCCTAGTATACCAGCTACTAGCAACACCACGCATACTGTGTCCGGCCGCAAAGAAAACGCGTTGCGTGCATCCATCTCTCAAAACACCATCATGAACAAGTCGCCCAAACGCAAATCGGACGAAACTCTTGACAAGCTGGTAAAGAAATCGAAGGTTGACACTACAGTTATCAAGCCAACCGCTACGCGTCGTCCCCTCCCGAACGCTACCCCCGACTTCCCAAACGGCTTTGTTTATTGTCATCAATGTAGCAAGAAGCGCGATGCAGCTCTCGCCATCCAATGCACGCGTGAAGACGCGAAATCTAAGCGACGGTGCAACACCAAGTACTGCGGCCCCTGTCTCAAGAACCGCTATGGATTCACGCTTCAGGATATCTTGTCCACCAGTACTGTCCCGGCAGCCGAGAAAAAACGCCATGTATCGGGCGAGGGGTACTTTTTTAGGTGTGTTGTGATTCTAATACTCGCATTTGCGATTAGCACTGACTATATGCGTGGTTTTCCGTCTTTACTTGCACTCATTTAGGTGCCCCCGATGCGAGGAGACTTGTAACTGCGTTCACTGCAGAAAGGCAAAGGGCCTTCAGCCCACGGGGTGCGTACCACGCGTTACACCACGACTTCACTAATTTTATCCCTGTATAGGAACCTCACCGTCGCAGCGCGTAAATCAGGGCTCCAGTCAGCCGCAGAACTTCTTATGCAGGATCCAACTGCGGCTGTATGTGTCTATATCAGTCCTAACCTCCTAATATTGACAAATGCACAGGACCCGATGGCAGGAAAAGCTGTCGCTGAGAAGAAGTCAAGAACAGCCAGATCTGCGCTCCAGGGTACTGCAAGTGCAACCAGTAACTCCAAGTCCAGATCCACCAAGAATCCTGCACATATATCCACTCCTGCACCTCTTCCAGCCCCGAAGCCCCTTCCCAAGTTCTCTGGACACCGGTCCGTACTCATCTCTCCCTACAGGGAGCGGAAGCCCGTATCTACATCCGTGAATTTGCACTTCGTTTTCTCCCCCTGTCACGCTCACACCACGACGAGCTCGAGGTTCTTTCCCGCTCTCAACGAGATTTTGACGAGGAGGAGGAGGAGGATGGCGATTTAGAAATTTGGGTCTCAGAGGGATGCGTGAAAGCACTACTGATTGCATTGTTAGGCATGATAGAAGTAGACGCCAAGGTGCGTTCCAGTCTTCTCCGTCTCCTCTTGTCCACTCACTATCCTGATTCCCCCGACAGATCCTTTCCACAACAGCCAACGCGCTCCATCAACAGGCGTTCCTCTTCAAGATCGTTAACACCCTAAGCACCTTGAGCACACTCCCTTCCCTCGCTCTCCCGTCTCCTACACCCGCCCCTGAGCACCTCCTTCAGAACGCGCCGACCATTAGAACCCGTTCCGCCCGCACTTCGTCTCATGCCAAAGAAATGGGCAAGGAGGCAGACTGGCCCGAAGTAGTTCGCACCTCACAACTCATACCTATTGTCAGCGTCCTTGTAGACCACGCATCACAAGGACAGGCGATCAGGGATGCATTAGAGGAAGGCGCAAAAGACGCAAAAGAATTGACAAGGGAAAGTCTAGAGATGAAGCGAGCTCTTGATCGGGCTGAGAAAGAGAGAAAGGAGAAGGAGAAAGCGGAGAAGGAGCGGAAGGCTAAGGATACGAAAGCGCAGGCCAAAGATAAGAAGGCGAAGGGAAGGGAAAGCAGGCGCCAGTGCCAAGGAGAAGGAGAAAGGCGGCGCCAATGTCCAGGAAAAAGAGAAGGATGCGAAGGGCTTAGAGGACACACCGACGCATACACTGACCCCTCAGACGGCCTTGACCATTGCCTTATCCTCCTGCGCCCAACGCATCATACCACTAGGTCGGGACTCAGAAGGCAGGGTATATTGGGCTCTGACGCCAGGACGAGGAGAGAGAGATAATTCACGCGAGTACCTTACCTCCAATATTGAAGTTGGGGAACGGGACGAAGGCGCCAGGACTAAGAGCCATAAAGCCAAGTCGAGGTCACCATGGACTCCCCCCTCCCTTTCAGAACGTGCATCAAACAGACGATGGAGCTGGTTCATAGCTGTGTGGGGCGTGCGGCCTGGCATTGAAGAGAGAATAGATCCGCCAAAGGATGAGGACTGCTCAGAAGATGATTCCGAGTCTGAGTCTGACCTTGATTCTGAATCGGATGAGGACGAAGACAAGAGCAAGAGGTCACAGAAGAAGACCGAACGTCCCAGATGGTATGCCTTCTCAGATCCTGCAGAAATTTTCAAGCTTGCGGAGTGGGTCGAGCGGAAAGCTGGACTTGAATCGCGTTCCAGTTCCTCGGAAAAGTCAAAACCGCGACCTGTATCAGCCTTACCTTTTCGTGCAGCATCTGCATCGCTGTCCCATGCGATCTTGTCTTCAAACACCCACACGTCGGCATCCACTTCCACTGCAGCTTCATCCTTTGATTCGTCCTCCAATAAACTTAACAAAGCCTCAAAAATTGCCGCCTCGCTCTTAGTTGATGAGGAAATGGTTTCGTCATCCGAGGCCGACGAATTTGAGTCCAGCAATGAAGACCAGACCGAGGATGGTGGTGACAAGCGGGATGATGACATGGATGTGGATTCACCCATAGACTTCGATGACACGCCCCGTGTGCTGCAGCTCCAGTCACTTGTTCGTGAACTCCGAGCGTATGCTGTGCTATTGAAGAATCGAGCGTAAGCATAGGCTGGGGTGTTTTTTGGACCGCCTACGCACCATTTCGCCTGCCCTCCAACTGACTTTGGACATCCACCGTCGCTTCATCTCCCCCTGTAACATGCCTCGTTTGTCTCCATTTTATAATTGGTCGGTGTCTTACCTTTACCCCATTACAGCTAATTGGCTACTTTGTTGCCTTGCTCGACCATTTGTCCCCATTCATTATACCTTACGAGATTCCGCATCTGCTGCCCTCTTTCCACCGCTATCGTCTTTTCGTTAATTTATTGACTTTCCATTGCCTAGCATAGACAACGATACACCTGATTATATTTTACATTGCACAGACTTGGGTGTGTTGATCGGTAGACTCATTTTTTCTGTTCACGTTTATACATAGAATATCGATAGCTATCCCGCCACATAGTGTCGGGCGATGTTGACGCATAATACCTTACTTAGGGACTTAAACAAGTTTGGAACATTGAGAACCTTCGATATGACCAGGCGCCTGAATACTTGCTAGGTTTGACTACAGGAACCCGTCATGATTTAGCGAAAAGCCTAAAACTGTTTGACAAGGCTGCCACTCCTGTCATTTGTTCCCGACCGGCCGTGACAACGGAGGTGACCTGGCATAACCTTGCAAGACAAAGTTATATAGTACGGTAGTACCCTGCCTGCCAGTGTTCGGCGACGGTCATGATTTCACGCTGCGCGCTGATTGGATGGAGCATGCTAATCAAGCGTAAAGCCTAGCACTTACCACCCTTGGCAGCACTTTTTAGAGCTTGTCAAGGTCTGTTAGACCCGGTTTCCATGTAGGACAAAACACATCTCTGAGACAACCCTCTCGCAAGAGGGTCTCCCTCAAATCCTCAAGAGTCACCAGAATACCCTTGTAGGCCTCGTTGGAGGGGTTGGTTCTGGTCGTCTCATGTGGTTCTAGAGAGCCTTTAGCGTGTTATTTTATGTTCCGCTGCCTCGAGATCATCATATTGTAGGTCCCGCTGCCCTCAAGATAACCTAGAGCCTCTGGTGCTCCTCGCGCATGACTCATGTTTTACCCCCCGTGTTTCTACTTACACCTATTTCATTTCTCGCATGTTTTCTCTACTTACATTATGTTTTTTCCGTTGTAGGTTGTCATTCTAATAAGTATATATCACACTGCTGTATCATTGTTCTTAAGATTCAGGTGTTTTCAAATGTGTCCTGACGCAAATCGAGAGCAGGCATTGAGAGCCGCTATACTGACATTGTCAAAACAAGGAGAAGTCAAACAATAAGTCCATAGTAACATAAGTAGGGGTACGAAAGGGACAGGGCAATATGAGCGCAGGATGAGTTGGAATGAGCAAACCATCATCCGCAGCACGAGACGAGGAGCAAAAGTAGCATCCAAAAAACACGAGCGTACGCAAATTGAAATACAATTAAGATGAAGGGGGGCGAGGAGGGTTAACTGGATTCTTAGACTAAATGATCGTGCCACATTGGTCATGAGGAACATAGTCCAAAGGCACAGTATCGCGGATGT